>NC_043023.1:1618806-1633806 GCF_006345805.1 Octopus sinensis
TAGTTGTGATGTTGATGATGGCCATGGTGGTGGTGGTAGTTGTGGTGATAGTGTTGGTGATGGTTGAGGTGGTAGGTGATGATGGTCGTAGTAGTGATGGTGGTCATCGGCATCATCATTGTGGTGGTGATGGTGATGGTAGTTGTGGTGGATATTGTTGGTGATGGTAGTAGTGGCAGTGATGATGAGGGTAGTTATGGTGATGGTGGTGGTTGAGGTGGTAGTGGTGATGGTCATAGTAGTGATAATGGTCGTCATCATTGTGGTGGGGATGGTAGTTGTGATGGTGGTGGTGTTTGCACTTGTGGTAATGATGATGACTGTTGGTGGTGTCAGCAGTGATGGGTGATTATATTGCTTAAGGTAGTGGTGGAGGTGGCAGTGGTGTTGGTAAGACAATGAAGATTAGGTAGTGGTGAGGTGTCTTCCATGCTGTTGGCGCCATTGTCAGTAGCAATGGTGCTGGCGTTGGTAGCGGATGGTGACGCTAATGATGATGTTGTTGTTCTGATGGCATTGTTGTGCAGTTGGAGTCATCGTCACAACATAACTGGATGTAGTGCTGTTGACAGGATGAGAACCAGCTATGCTTTCAGTCAGAAGGCTGGCTGCCAGGTATTGTTGCCGAGTCAGCCAGCCAGTAAATTCGGTGGAGACCCAGTGACAACCACACAGTTTTTATCATTTAAACAAATCAGAACCTCAAACACAGACTTTGCCTGAAGTAGAAGGCAGGTAGGTGGCTGAGTGGTGAATGACAAGTGCAAGATATGGTGATGGTCACCCATCCCCATTCCCGCCCATCCATAGACAATAGCAGAACCGGGAATCCAGGAAGAGAAAAATAATTTGTTTCAGCTGAACCTTTTAACAGGAATGGAGCTTCAGGCATAACCAGAAATTGTCTGTTTGTATTTAACATCTCATTTGCTGACCATGTTTAAACACTGCAAACTTTTAATACAAACAACATAAAAGTAAGTTACTTTTGTCTGAACAACATCTCAAACTGTATAAAAACTTACTACATAACAAACACTAACGATACAAAAGTAAGTTGCTCTCATCTGGAGAACATCACAAACAGCATAACAAACTTAAACAGGCGCAGGAGTGGCTGTGTGGTAAGTAGCTTGCTTACCAACCACATGGTTCCGTGTTCAGTCCCACTGTGTGGCACCTTGGGCAAGTGTCTTCTACTATAGCCTCGGGCCGACCAAAGCCTTGTGAGTAGATTTGGTAAACGGAAACTGAAAGAAGCCCGTCGTATATATGTATATATATATGTGTGTGTGTGTGTGTTTGTGTTTGTCACCCTAGCATTGCTTGACAACCGATGCTGGTGTGTTTACGTCCCCGTCACTTAGCGGTTCGGCAAAAGAGACTGACAGAATAAGTACTGGGCTTACAAAGAATAAGTCTCGGGGTTGATTTGCTCGACTAAAGGTGGTGCTCCAGTCAAATGACTGAAAAGATTAAAAGAGTAAAAGAACATGAAAGTTAACTAACTTTTGTACAGACATCATCACAAATAGAAAACACAAACATGAAAGCAAGGAAGTTGCTTTTGCCTTAATAACTTCACAAATAACTTTAAAAATATAATGTGAAAGTAAGTTACTCTTGTCTCAAAAACATCCTAAACAACATAATAAACACAAATAATTTAAGTTACCCTTATCTGAACAGCATCACTTCTGAGATTTGGGCAACCAACACCAATTATTATCATCATCAAAATCAATATAATACTGTTTCAAATTTTGGCACAAGACTAGCAATTAGTGGGAGAAGTAAGTCAATTACATCAACACCAGTACTTAACAGGTACTTATTTTATTGACCCAGAGAGGGATGAAAGGCAAAGTTAACCTCAGCAGAATTTGAACTCAGCATAAGGCAGTGACCAAGACCTTTGGCATTAGGTTGTACTTGAAAAGAGGACTCATCAAGCCAAGCAAAATTGTAGCTGTGGCAGATACTGGTGTCACGCAAATGGCACCCATACCAGTGGTACGTAGAAGCACCCATTACACTCTCAAGGTGATTGGCATTAGGAAGGGCATCCAGTGACAGAAAACCATGCAAAATCAGACTAGAGTCTGGTGCAGCCTTCCAGCTTACCAACCCTAGCCAAACCATCCAACCCATGCCAGCATAGACAACGGATATTAAATGATGATGATGATGATGAATGTGAAGACAAAATGCTGCTAAGCATGATTCAGCCAGATTGTGGTAATAATAATGATAATAATAATAATAATAATAATAATATTAATAATTAATAATTAAATAAATGAGAATCAATAATAAATAAATGAGCAAGCAGCATGTATGTGTGACAGCGAGCTGCCGGGAAGATTAGATCAAATCTGAAACCATCACGAACCAGGAATTAAGGATCCACAAGAACAATCAAAGGAAACTATGTTCTAATGTAAGCCATCTCAGGAAACTGGAGTATATATATCATATATACACATATACAAAAAAATAACTTCCCTCGGATACGCCTCCACGACGATACATGCATGAAAATGTAAACACATAAATTGCAATATTTCTATATGAACACTGCAAATTTGTGAGTAAAATATTGGATTAAATATTTTAATTACATATACATCCATATTCATACAAGACCTCTCTCTCTCTCTCTCTCTCTCTCTCTCTACATATATATATATATCATGTGATCACGTGACCGACCAGACCATCAGATGCTGCTACACAACGCTGATCACAATGCGTTCGCATTGTTTTAGCCTTCAAATGACACCACCCCGCTGGCTAAACGAGCAGGCCCATATATATATATATATATATATATATATATTATATAGAGGGCATTATCACACATAAATGCCACACGCTAGGAGGCTCTCATAAAGTCAAAACTACTAAAATAAACATATCGTACCGAAACGAACCCTTAGAGCAAGTCATTTCAAAACAGAATTCAGCTGCATATCACACTGTGATTTCGTAATCAGTGCAGTGGTATGCACTTTTTACTCCTCAGTGCAAGCATAATTCAAGATATATAATGAATGAACAAAAACAACATACCAGGCAAACAATCATCGTATCCAACGCATGTAGAAATGTTTACCCCTTATACATCTATGTAAATGGTGGGCTTTTTCGAATTGCATTTTGGTAACAACATGCTTATTTGGAATAAAAATTCAGTATTAAATATACTCCAGTTAAATTTACAATTTAAAAATAGGATAAAATCTTCATAAGAATTTATCAAGTAGTTAGCATGAAAAAGCTCATAAGAGAAAAAATCCATCAATTTTTTTCACTTAGATATATATATTTATATTATATAGAGGGTATTATTACACATAAATGCCACATGCTAGGAGGGACTCTTAAAGTCAAAACTACTAAAATAAATTGTTTTTAAAAGACTTGCTTCAAGAGTTCGTTTCGGATAACTGGTCCCTCAACTGGGTCAACAATTGGCAGACTCTCCTTCTCCCATTTATTTTCTACATTTAGCAGCCTTTCATAATGGTGTTTCCAAGACTCTTTGCAGAATCATTAAATGCAAGTGAACCATCTTCCATGTGGATACATTTCTCTCCTATGACATCATGATTTTCTCTCAAACACTGTCTAACAATCTGAAACACTTACAAAATTCCTCATCTCTCTCCATATATAAAGCTGAAGTTGTTTGAGTGTGGCAGGTTTGGTAACCTTCAACTAACACTATCTCCTCCAAGACCCTGCAGCGGAAGTTGACCAAAATTGAGAATATGATAGAAGAAGGCTTGCTCTTCATTCCATAGAAGAAAAAATTCAAATCGGACCATGTTAACACCAAAAATTATTTACATCAAAAAGGTGCTTTTTTTCTATGAAAATCCCTATTTTTTACAATTTTTTGACTGCTGTGTCGCCTTTTTTCGGTGTATTTCAACCAGAAAAATGTTCACTTGAAGAGAATAACAAGCTACATAATGCAAAATTTTTACTTTTCAAAAATTCCAATTCTAAAGGGTCAAAACAAACCCAAGCAACGTCGGGCGATACTGCTAGTTATTCTAAAACTTAACTGAAACCAAGGCAGTGTATTTCTACAGAAATCTTGCAACAAAAAATGTTGGCCCTTTCGACATCAACCTGTCTTAGACAACCCTTCCCTTGGTTCTATGATGCAAACTTGCTGTTTTATAGTGACCTTAATTAAAACCCTTCATTAAAATTTCATGTTAATTTTGTTCCAACACCAACTCAATTATGGCAATGTTCTTTTACTAATTCCTTCATTATCTTCCATTGAGACCAACCTGCCAGAGAGCAACCAGGGTTCCGTGATACAAGCTTCCTGTTTTAAAGAGATCTAAATTAAAACCCTCCATCAAAATCTTAGGTTAATTTATATTCTAAGAACCAGCTTGATAACGGCAAAGCTATTTTACTAAATTCTTTGTTATTTTCGAAATTAATTGGAACAATGACAGCGAATTTCAACAGAAATACAGCAACAAAAAGGGTTAAAGAGATTGAAATTAAGATCTTCCATCAAAACACAATGTTAATTTGTGTTCCAAACACAAGCTTAATAATAACCAAATTATTTTGCTAAATACTTCATTATTTTTCAAAATTAATTGAAAGACAGACACTGTATTTGAATAGAAAGATGGTATCAAAAGAGTTAACTCGTTTGACATCAACCAGTTGGAGACTGGCTCCAGTTTTACGAACCAAATTCTTGTTTGGACTTTAAACATTTCCAAAGTAATGATTATTTATTCCCGTTGTTTCGAATTAATCATGGCTTATCTCATAGCTTTGAGATTTCTATGTTGTGATTGTTTATATTTAGAATGACATTGCAGGGGATGTGTGAGAGGCTGGATCTTGCTGATTTGAACATAAAACAAGTGGAGTAATTAGCTGTAATCCCCTAGCATCTGGATTACTCTGTCAAATGTGATGCTTATTTAATTCTATAACTCTTTTATTTGTTTCAGTCATTTGACTGTGGCCATGCTGGAGCACCACATTTAGTCGAGGAAATCAATCCCAGGACTTATTCTTTGTAAGCCTAGTACTTATTCTATCAGTCTCTTTTGCCGAACTGCTAAGTTACGGGGGATGTAAACACACCAGCATCGGTTGTCAAGTGATGTTGGGGGGACAAACACAGACACACAAACATATGTGTATATATACACAACAGGCTTTTTTCAGTTTCCATCTACCAAATCCACTCACAAGGTTTTGGTCAGCCCGAGGCTATAGTAGAAGACCTTTGCCCAAGGTGCCACACAGTGGGAATAAACTCAGAACCATGAGGTTGGTAAGCAAGCTACTTACCACACAGCCACTCCTATTCTGTCAAATGTAAATTAAACATATAGAATATTTGGGCCAATATCATTAGATTCAATGCAAAAGGTTTAAAGTAATCAAAATTAAAACCATCCATCAAAATTTCATGCTAATTAATGTTGCAGTAGTAATGAATTTATTTTTTGACTAAATTCTTCATTATTCATTTTTGATATGGATCCGCCTGAGACCAAAATGATACAAACTTCTTATTTTAAAAGGATTAAAATTTAATCCTTCCTTCAAAATTACATACTCTTTACTTCTTTACTTGTTTCAGTCATTTTGACTGCAGCCATGCTGGAGCACTGCCTTTAGTCAAGCAAATAGACCCCAGGACTTATTCCTTGTAAGCCTAGTACTTATTCTATCGGTCTCTGCTGCTGAACCGCTAAGTTACGGGGACATAAACACACCAGCATCGGTTGTCAAGCGATGTTGGGGGTACACACACACACATGCATATATATATATATATATATATATATGTACGATGGGCTTCTTTCAGTTTCTGTCTACCAAATCCACTCACAAGGCTTTGGTTGGCCTGAAGCTATAGTAGAAGACACTTGCCCAAGATGCCATGCAGTGGGACTGAACCCGGAAACATGTGGTTGGTAAGCAAGCTACTTACCACACAGCCATTCCTGTTAATTTATGTTCCAAACATCAGTTTAATGATGACAAATTTTGTTAAATTCTTCACTACTTTCAAAAATATTTGAAACAAATGTTCAAGAGAAATATAGTAACCAAAACAGTTTAAGTAATCTAATTCAAAATCTTTCATTATAATTTCATGTAAATTTAAGTATTAAACACCAGATTAATAATGACAAAATTATTTTAACTTAAATTCTTTACTTCCAAAAGTAATTGAAACAAAGACAGTGTATTTCAAAAGAAATATGGTAACCAAAGGGTTAAAGTGATCTAAGTTAAAAACCTTCCATCAAAATTTTGTTAATTTATGTGCCAAACACCAGATTAAGAATGATATTTGTAGTATTAAATTCTTCACCATTTTCAAAATTAAGCGTAAAAATGTATTTTAACAGAAAGATGGGGAAAAGGGCTGAAATTTTTGATTCCAAACTGTGTGAGATTCCAAGATGACGATGAAGGTGATGATGATAGTGATGGTGATAGCGGTGATGAAGATGATGATGATGATGATGGTAGTAATGATGAGGATGATGATGATGATGATGACAATAGTAATGATGATGATGATGATGATGATAGTGATGATGATGATGATGATAGTGATGATGATGGTAATGAGGATGATGATGATGAGGATGATGATGATGATGATGATAGTGATGATGATAGTGATGATGAGGATGATGATGATGATGATAGTAATGATGATGATGATAATGATGATGATGATTGTAATGATGATGATGATGGTGATGGAGATGATGATGATGGTGGTGATGGTGATGATGATGAGGAGGATGTTGATAATGATGGCATTCATGATGAGGACGATAATAATGACAATGTTGATGATTGTAAGAATAACAACAATGATGTCAATGACAGTGACGATTATGCTCATGACGACGATGATGATGATGACGATGGCAAAGATGAAGATGACGATTACAATTTCATTTGTCAACAAACCAACACACACACACACACACACAAGGCATATATCTATATAAAATTTGGGTTAGGGGTATTGAATTGGAAAAAAAAAAGACATGAAATAAAACAAAATAAAAGGAGGAGACAAGGTGGGGGTGAGAGAAGATATGAAAAAGTGGGGAGTGTTAGGGGGTAGGTATGTAGAAAGGGGAGCAGGTGTAGGCGGTACAGGGGTTGGAAGCACATGGGCAGGAGATAGCTGTGTGTGTGTGTGTGTGAGAAATTGGGTGGTGGGGGAGTAAGGGGGGAGTAAGGTACATATGTTCGCGGATGGGTGGGATGGGTTTAGTGAACGGGGGGGGATGGAAGAGGCCTATGGGTGGATTGGAGGAGGGGTGGGACGGGTTCGGAGGGGGCTGTTTCGTGGCAGGGGGTTGTATCGCTTTTCGAAAAACTCAATTTCATAGCCAACTGCCTCCAGAATTCCAAATGAAACTCCCAGAATTTTTCAAGGAAGAGGGGTGAGGAGAGGTGGAGGGGGGAAGTGGCATGCGGCGGGGGGGGGATGCATGTGGTGGGGGATGAAGGGTGGTGGGTGTAGTGCCGGAAACATGGGCCAAGGGCGAGTGACCAGTGATAGCATAAGAGGTAGGAGGGGGAGTACGGCAACAGGGGAGGGCAGTGGGGTGGTAGTATTGGCAGTAGCAGTAGTAGTAGTAGTAGTAGTAGTAGTAGTGGTGGTGGTGGTGGTGGTGGTGATGGTGGTAATGGTTGTGGTAGGGGTTACTGGTGGTGGAGATGTTGGTGATGGTTGTGGTACTGGTGGTGGCGGTAGCAATTATAGTAGTTGTAGTAGTAGTGGTAATGGTCGTAGTTGTATTGTAGTGATAATGGTAGTATTAGCAGTGATGGTCATGATGGTGGTGGTGGTGGTGGTGGTGGGCCATGTTGGCCTTAGTAGCAGTGATAGTGGTAATGATGGTAGTGTTGTTGATAGTGGTGGTGGTAGTGGTGATGGTGGTGTGTGGTGGTGGTAGTGTTGGTATTGGAGGTGGTGGTGATATATGAAGCATGGGAGTGAGGAGTGGACAGTGAGAGGATGGAGGAAGAGCCTTGTGGCAATGATGGTATTGATGGGGTTGGCAACAGCAGTGGTGGGAGTGGTGGTAGTTGTAATGATGGTGGTGATCATCATGAGTGGTGTTTGTGGTTCTCATGGTGGTGGTGGTGGTGGTGGTGGTGGTGGTGTGGTGGTGATAGCAGTATTTGTGGTGATGGTGGTGGTGGTACTTGTAATGATGGTGGTGGTGGTGGTTGTGGTGGTGCTTGTGGCGAAGATGGTGTTTTTGGTGATGGTAGTGGTGGTGATCGTAGTGGTGGTGGTGGTGGTGGATGCAGGGTTTTAGCTTCAGTTGCACCCCACTGCATTTCTTAACCCACCCAACACCGAAACCACCACCACCACCACCACCACCACCATCAAAAACAAAAAACCACACACACACACACACACACACACACACAGCTGTCATTCCCAGCAAGAACTTACATATAAAATACTGATTATAACAACTACTACTACTACTACTACTACTACTACTACTACTACTGCAGCTACTACTCCTCTATTGATATGACTTGGAGCAAAACAACAACCACAGCAATAATGAGGGAGACCTCTATGTAGTTATTCAGCCTGCTAGAAGTAACAGCTAAGTCTCCCTCAGAAATCACTGTCTTAATGAAAGGGACAAGTTGAGTAATGTAGTCCCAGATACACTGACCAGGGGCTAAACAACAGCAACAGCTATAGCCACTAATATTAACTACTATATTATACATCAGCTGGAACGTCTTTGACTACAAGTCTGTCTGGATCAGGGCTGACCTGGGTTTAAACAACCACTATATTCACTAATAGGAAACCGGCCCTATGAGCCAGGCATGGCTCGAGAAGGAACAAACATATTCTTTAATATAGTCTTTCCACAGGATAAAACATTAGACAGGGTGGCCAAAGCTGGAATGTCTTTGATTATGATTCTTTTAGAACAGGGACAGCCTTGGGTTATATGGAAGCAACATCAATGACAATGCCATCCACCAACATCACCATCAAGAACAACCACTAACAAGGACAACCATACTACCACCATCAGCATCACCAACAACAACAACACTAACACCAAGGCGATGACCCCCACTGCCAACACCACAGTCACCACCAACAAGAACAAGCATACTACCACCATTACCACAACCAATACCACCAACACCACTACCACAATCCCTAACAAGACCACCAACAATAAAAACAACCACTAACACACACACATATGTACACAGACACATACACACACAGAAACAGAAACACACAAACACACATACATACACACACAAAGATCCTTAATAGCCAACAAACCTTAAAAACTGGTCTCATCAATTCAGTGTCGGCCCTTCGTATGTTCTGCATCTCATTGGTCTCTTTAACATTATAAGTGCCAGGACCAGGAGTCTTCGAGTAATGGTACCGGAATCTTTCTGACTTGAACTGAGGTGATCCACCTCCCTGCAAACAGACAAAAACACAATATATATACTAGCAGTATCGCCAGGCTTTGCTCAGGTTTCTAAGGGAAATAACTATATAAGCATTTTTAGAGAGTTACTTCCCTTATACAACCCGAGCAAAAAATCATTAAAAATGCGGAAAAATGATGGTAAATTTTTTTTAAATCGTAGACTCATCGTAGACACGCGCTAATACCCAGAAGGGCTCGATATGAATGACGACTATAAGATACCCGCTTTTGGTTAAACTGCACCGCAAAATGTGGGAGTAGTTAGGAATCTAAATCGGAGGAGACAGTCTCACACACACAACTTCAATTTTATATATAAAGATATTATATCTATACACCTCCAACATACACAAATATCTCCATCAATATGAATTTTATGTCTTCATATTTCAGTGGGGTCACACAAGATATATTGTATTTTGGTTTAGAAAACAATGTGGGTTTTCAAAATATTTAAATCATGAGCAAAACACCCCCCACTCACCCATCCAAATTGACGGTGCTGAGTTGTCAAATATTTAAACCAAATTTTCTCAAAACGACTTGTCCGACCGTCCCATAGGCCTCCCATTTGAGAAACATTGATTTAACCTAAATTTGAGACACCAGCAAAAGAAGAAATAAAGATAGATTTTTTTTCTATTCCAAAGAATGCGTTATCGATCACATTCTCACCTGGAATCGATTTTTGTAATTTTTTCAAGACTTATACACACCCTGAAACAGTCGGTATCTACATATCAAATTTGAGTGCAATCGGATGGAGGATACCCGAGATCCTAAAAGACACCCACACAGACAGACAGAATGGATTTTATATAATAGATTAAATCTATACACCCCCAACATACACAAATATCTCCATCAATATGAATTTCGTGTCTTCATATTTCAGGTGGGGGTCACACAAGATATATTGTATTCTGGTTTAGAAAACAATGTTGGTTTTCAAAATATTTAAATCATTAGCTGTGTGATAAGAAGCTTGCTTCCCAACCACATGGTTCCGGGGTCAGTCCCACTGCTTGGCACCTTGGGCAAGTGTCTTCTACTATAGCTTCGGGCTGACCAAAGCCTTGTAAGTGGATTTGGTAGATGGAAACTGAAAGAAGTCTGTCGCATATATATATATATATATATATATGTGTGTTTGTGTGTGTGTGCGTGTATTTTTGTATTCGTGTCTGTGTTTGTTGCCCCCCACCACTATTGCTTGAGGACTTATGTTGTGTTTATGTCTTCATAACTTAACAGTTCAGCAGAAGAGAGTGACAGAATAAGCACCGGGCTTACAAAGAATAAGTCCAGGGATCGATTTCTTCAACTAAAAGGCCATGGTCCAGCATGGCCACAGTCAAATGACTGAAACAAATAAAAGAAAAAGTACGTTTTTAAAATGTGTGTGTGCGTGTGTGTGTGTGTGTATTATTGCCTCTGTATCTGAGTATAAGTATACAAGCATATGTGTATATGCGTGCATGTATATACGTCGTCGTCGTCATCATCGTCATCATCCTTCAACGTTCATTTTCCATGCTGGCATGGGTTGGACAGTTTGACCCAAGCTGGCAAGCCAGAGAGCTGCACCAGTATTCACTGTTTGGGCATAGTTTTTATGGCTGGATGCCCTTCCTGATGTCAACCATTTTATCAGCATGTGCAGAGTGCCTTGAAAGTGGCACTAGTACAAGTGCTCCTATGTGACACTGGCACAAGTGGTCTAACATGAAGCTGGCAAGAGTGCCTTTTACATGGTACCAGTGAGGGACTCTTCCAGGCCAATCCTTCTCACCAGGGGGATGGGTCACCTTGAGTACAATGGAGGATGATATGTCTGTGTAATATGTGTATTCTTTTATTCAACTATTTGTTTTAGTCATTTGACTGTGGCCATGCTGGAGCACAGCCTCGAGCAAGACATTTTTAAGCCTAGTACATATTCTATTGGTCTCTTCTGCTAAAAAGCTAAGCTATGGAGATGTAAACACACCAACCCCAGTTGCTAAGCAGTGATGGGGAAACAAACACAGACACAAAAACACACATACACACAGATATATATATATATATATATACAACAAGATTCTTCCAGTTTCTGTCTATCAAATCCACTCACAAGGCTTTGGTTAGTCCAAGGTTATAGTAGAATACCAAAGTTCCACACAGTGGGACTGAACCTGAAACCATGCATAAATGCACTCACACAGACATACAGGGTGGGCCAAAAGTTATGCACAAAATATGGTCCAGAATTGTCAAAGACATGCTTCAATTTTTGTAAAATTGAATAAAATAAATAAAATAAAGGTGAATACACAGGTAAATGAACAAAATAAATAATAATTAATAATAATAATAATTCTATCTATTGAAAGCACAAGTCCTCAAATATGGGGGTAGGGATTAAGCCAATTTCAATGACCTCACTACATAACTGGTACTTATTTGATCGACCCTCAAAACAATGAAAAGCAAAGTTGACCTCGGTGGAATTTGAACTCAGAACGTGACGGCAGACAAAATACTGCCGAGCATTTCTCCTGATGGCCTAACGAGTCTGCCAGCTCGCCGCCTTAATAATAATAATAATAATAAATAATAATAATAATAAAATAATAATATAATAATAATAATAAATAATAATAATAATAATAATAATAATAATAACAATGACAATAATAATAATAATAATAATAATAATAATAATAATAATAATAATAATAACAATGACAATAATAATAATAATAATAATAATAATAATAATAATAATAATAATAATAATAATAATAATAATAATAATAATAATAATAATAATAATAATAATAATAATAACAATGACAATAATAAGGTAATATTAATAAAATGTCGAATGATTTGTTGCATGACTTTTGGCCAAGCCACTATACTATTTTATTTGTCTCAGATCATTGGACTGCAGCCCTGCTGGAGCACTACCTTGAAGAGAATGGTCAAACAAATTAATCCCAGTACTCATTTTTAAGTGTTTCCCAATGTACTGGCCAGTTTGACCAAACGACTAAGTCGAGGGGATGTAAACAAACTAACACCAGTTGTCAAAGTGATGGGGAAGCAAAGACAACACACACACACAGTAAACACAAACACACATGCACGTGCACCCATCCTCCTTCTCCTCCTCCTCCTCCTCATCATCTTCATAATATTTTTATGTCCACTTTTCCATGTCTGCATGGGTCGGCAAGTATTCGCTGAGGTGAATTTCCAACAGATGGACGCCCCATGTCAACCGACAAACCAAATCCTTTAAAGCAACAACAACAGAAGCGCCAGCACCACCAGTAGCAACGGTACCACTACCACCTACACCACCACTGCCAATACCACCATCAGGAAGATTACATGCTGGGAGCGAAAAACGATATTTCACGCACGCAGACCGAAGTAATGAAGAGAGAGCAATGTACTTTTGTAAGACACATGGTCGGAACGCTTCGGAACCAAGAAGATGGGGTTTTTTGCTGTCACCTGATACTCTCAGAACCAATTCTTAAGAACCCAGACAGATGAAATCGGCTGTGACATTGCTCGGTTGAGTGGTGGGCGGTTATTAAAACTTGACTTCTCAATGGTACATTTCATACACACATACACACACACACACATATATATATATATATACACACACACACATATATATATACATATATATATATATACACATACAATATATGCATACCTTTATAAAATATATGTATTGCATGTATGTTTGTACATATGTATGTAGATATATATACACATACATATAAATACACATACACACATATACAGGTGCAGGCATGGCTGTGTGGTAAGAAGCTTGCTTCCCAACCACATAGTTGTGGGTTCAGTCCCACTGCGGAGCACCTTGGGCAAGTGTCTTCTACTATAGCCCTGAGCCAACCAAAACCTTGTGATGGGATTTGGTAGTCAGAAACTGAATGAAGCTTATTGTATAGAAACAGCTAAAATTTGCCCTGTTTATAATTATACCATATGTTACATATATATACATATGTATATGTAGAGGTACATGGCCTAGTGGTTAGAGCAGCAGACTCGCAGTTGAGGGATTGCAGGTTCGAATCTCAGACTACGCGATGTGTGTGTTTATGAGCGAAACACCTAAGTTCCGCGGGGCTCTGGCAGAAGGAAATGGCGAACTTCTGCTGACTCTTTCGCCACAACTTTCTCTCACCATTCCTCCTGCTCTCTCAATTCTTCTCAAAATTGCCATCTCTCTTTCTCTCTCAAACACCATGTTGCATTCCCATACAGCACTGCTGTTCCTATAGACCTTTCCTTTTGTCTTCAATGAGAGCAGCTGTATTTATATCATTATCATCATCGTTTAACGTCCGTTTTCCATGCTAGCATGGGTTGGATGGTTCAACTGGGGTCTGGGAAGCCAGAAGGCTGCGCCAGGCCCAGTCTGATCTGGCAGTATTTCTACAGCTGGATGCCCTTCCTAACGCCAACCACTCTGAGAGTGTAGTAGGTGTTTTTATGTGCCACCTGCATAGGTGCCAGACGAGGCTGGCAACGGCCACGATCGGATGGTGCTTTTTATGTGCCACCGGCACATCGGTGTGTGTATGTTTTTATGCATATATATGTGTGTATGTATGTATTTAAGTATGTATGTCTTTTCTTTCTCTTTTTAATTTAGACTAAATTTTGACCAGTCACCACCTACTTGGTAGCAAATTTGTGAACGAAAGCATCTTGATTTAACCATCATCCTTTAAATCTTAAGAAGTTCTTGCAGATTCATACAGTCCCAAACAAGGTGATCATTTATAATGTATAAATCAAGGGTTTGCTTTTTCTCTCCAAGATCCCTACTTCAGCCATACTTTACTTTGGGCAGATTGGCTGTGTGGTAAGTAGCTTGCTTACCAACCACAAGGTTCTGGTTTCAGTCCCACTGCATGGCACCTTGGCAAGTGTCTTCTACTATAGCCTCGGGCCGACCAAAGCCTTATGAGTGGACTTGGTAGACGGAAACTGAAAGAAGCCCATTGTGTGTATATATATATATATATATATATATATATATATACATATATATATATACATATTTATATGTATGTAGGTGTATATGTTTGTGTGTCTGTGTTTGTCACCCTCAACATCACTTGACAACTGATGCTGGTGTGTTTACGTCCCCATAACTTAGTAGTTTGGCAAAAGATTTGCTCGACTAAAGGTGGTGCTCCAGCTTGGCCACAGTCACATGACTGAAACAAGTAAAAGAATAATAGACATGAAGCTAAAAGTGTATCATGGGGGCTGGATTTGCATGTGTCTGTATGTAAGTATTATGTACGTACACATATGATGGGCTTCTTTCAATTTTCATCTATTCACAAGGTTTTGACTGACCTGGAGCTATGATAGAAGACATTTGCCCAAGGTAAAAGTAAGTGAAGTTGAACCCAAA
>NC_043023.1:1643806-1681306 GCF_006345805.1 Octopus sinensis
TTATGATGAATGGTGATGATGATGGTAGTGATGATCATGAAGATGGCAATAATGATAGAGATGATGGTTGTCATGGTGATGATGATGATGGTGATGATAATGACACTGATGATGATAATGATATTGATAATGATGATGATGTTGATAATGATAGTGATGATGGTGGTGATGACAATGAGGCTGATGATGACAATGATGATGAAAACAAACAGCAAAAGCAGCAGTCACATCACCAACACCATCACCCTAACAACACCAACAACAACAGAAGGAAGAGGAAGTGGAGGAGGAGGAGGGGGCAAAGCTAGCCAGGGAAGACCAACCCAAGGCAGAAACACATGCGGAGAAGCAAGGAGTATTCATTAAGACGAGGATGCATCTCAATGATGAGTAGCCCCTCAATCTTCTTGTCATCACACTGAAACCTAAGGCGCTGACAGAGAGAGCTTTTTAGAAGAACAAGAAGATTCTGAAGACAGGAATCGAGAACCAAAAGATGCAATAAAAAAAAAAAGAAAACGCTAAGAGCAAAAGAGAGGAAAAGAGGAGCCGGCAGAGCGCAGAGGGACCAGAATACTTGACAGAGCAGGGCACAACAAGGTATCGGTTTACTGTAACTGAAGTCAGGAGTACATCATGTTGAAATATAGAGTGAAGCTTGAATGGAGGGTGGGGGTGTGGAAGGGAAAATAAAGGGAAGTAGTGGTGGTGGTGGTGGTGATGGTGATGGGTTGCTGCACACCACTCCATCACCATTGACAGCAATGCTATGACCATCATTATCATCATCCTCACCATCACAACCATCATATCATCATTATCATTACTATTACCATCACCAACATGAAATGAAGTGTTTTGCTCAAGAACACGTCGCCCAGTTCAGGAATCGAAACCACAATCTTAAGATCACGAATTCAACACACTAACCACTTTGTAATGTGCCTCTCCAGAAGGTAAAGTTTCCTTCTTGAGTGATGCAGAAACATAAGGGCCAATTTCATGGTGTATATAGTCCCCACCTGGATGGGACACCAGTCCGTCACAGGGTTCCTCATTTTTGCCAGTTGGGTGGACTGGAGCAATGTGAAATAAAGTGTTTTGCTCAAGAACACAATGTATTGCCTGGTCCAGGAATTGAAACCACAATCTTACAATCATGAGTCCAACACCCTAACCACTAAGCCATGCACCTTCACATCCAGGCATTTAAGGGAGTCTGTTTCTGGAGTGAAATGAAGTGTTTTGCTCAAGAACACAATGTATTGCCTGGTCCAGGAATTGAAACCACAATCTTACAATCATGAGTCCAACACCCTAACCACTAAGCCATGACCCTTCACATCCAGGCATTTAAGGGAGTCTGTTTCTGGAGTGAAATGAAGTGTTTTGCTCAAGAACACAATGTATTGCCTGGTCCAGGAATTGAAATCACAATCTTACAATCATGAGTCCAACACCCTAACCACTAAGCATGCACCTTCACATCCAGGCATTTAAGAGAGTCTGTTTCTGGAGTGAAATGAAGTGTTTTGCTCAAGAACACAATGTATTGCCTGGTCCAGGAATTGAAACCACAATCTTACAATCATGAGTCCAACACCCTAACCACTAAGCCATGCACCTTCACATCCAGGCATTTAAGAGAGTCTGTTTCTGGAGTGAAATGAAGTGTTTTGCTCAAGAACACAATGTATTGCCTGGTCCAGGAATTGAAACCACAATCTTACAATCATGAGTCAACACCCTAACCACTAGCCATGCACCTTCACATCCAGGCATTTAAGAGAGTCTGTTTCTGGAGTGAAATGAAGTGTTTTGCTCAAGAACACATGTATTGCCTGGTCCAGGAATTGAAACCACAATCTTACAATCATGAGTCCAACACCCTAACCACTAAGCCATGCACCTTCACATCCAGGCATTTAAGGGAGTCTGTTCTGGAGTGAAATGAAGTGTTTTGCTCAAGAACACAATGTATTGCCTGGTCCAGGAATTGAAACCACAATCTTACAATCATGAGTCCAACACCCTAACCACTAAGCCATGCACCTTCACATCCAGGCATTTAAGGGAGTCTGTTTCTGGAGTGAAATGAAGTGTTTTGCTCAAGAACACAATGTATTGCCTGGTCCAGGAATTGAAACCACAATCTTACAATCATGAGTCCAACACTCTAACCACTAAGCCATGCACCTTCACATCCAGGCATTTAAGGGAGTCTGTTTCTGGAGTGAAATGAAGTGTTTTGCTCAAGAACACAATGTATTGCCTGGTCCAGGAATTGAAACCACAATCTTACAATCATGAGTCCAACACTCTAACCACTAAGCCATGCACCTTCACATCCAGGCATTTAAGAGAGTCTGTTTCTGGAGTGAAATGAAGTGTTTTGCTCAAGAACACAATGTTTGCCTGGTCCAGGAATTGAAACCACAATCTTACAATCATGAGTCCAACACCCTAACCACTAAGCCATGCACCTTCACATCCAGTCATTTAAGAGAGTCTTTTTCTGGAGTGAAATGAAGTGTTTTGCTCAAGAACACAATGTATTGCCTGGTCCAGGAATTGAAACCACAATCTTACAATCATGAGTCCACACCCTAACCACTAAGCCATGCACCTTCACATCCAGTCATTTAAGAGAGTCTGTTTCTGGAGTGAATGAAGTGTTTTGCTCAAGACACAATGTATTGCTTGGTCCAGGAATTGAAACCACAACCTTACGATTGTGAAACCAACACCCTAACCACTAAGCCATGCACCTTCACATCCAGGCATTTAAGAGAGTCTGTTTCTGGAGTGAAATGAAGTGTTTTGCTCAAGAACACAATGTATTGCCCGGTCCAGGAATTGAAACCACAATCTTACAATCATGAGTCCAACACCCTAACCACTAAGCCATGCACCTTCACATCCAGTCATTTAAGGGAGTCTGTTTCTGGAGTGAAATGAAGTGTTTTGCTCAAGAACACAATGTATTGCCTGGTCCAGGAATTGAAACCACAATCTTACAATCATGAGTCCAACACCCTAACCACTAAGCCATGAACCTTCACATCCAGGCATTTAAGAGAGTCTGTTTCTGGAGTGAAATGAAGTGTTTTGCTCAGAACACAATGTATTGCCTGGTCCAGAATTGAAACCACAATCTTACAATCATGAGTCCAACACCCTAACCACTAAGCCATGCACCTTCACATCCAGGCATTTAAGAGAGTCTGTTTCTGGAGTGAAATGAAGTGTTTTGCTCAAGAACACAATGTATTGCCTGGTCCGGAATTGAAACCACAATCTTACAATCATGAGTCCAACACCCTAACCACTAAGCCATGCACCTTCACATCCAGGCATTTAAGAGAGTCTGTTTCTGGAGTGAAATGAAGTGTTTTGCTCAAGAACACAATGTATTGCCTGGTCCAGGAATTGAAACCACAATCTTACAATCATGAGTCCAACACCCTAACCACTGAGCCACATGTTTCACTAATACCACCATTACCATCACCACTATTGTCACCATCAGTCTGCACTACCACCACCACCATCACAATTACCATCATGATCACCATTATCACCACCAGCACTGCCACAACTAGTATCATCATTGTTATCATCACCTCTACAACACTACTACCACAACCACCATCTCCAACACCATCATAAACACTACCATCAACGCCCATCACTACCATATCACCACTCTCTCCTAACTTGCCTGATTCAACCATGTTGTCGTAACAGGCAAGTTAAAGCTACCCTACTACTAAAATGCAAACTTTTTTGAACTTATAATATTCTGTGTGTGTATATATATACAGATACAATACCAATATTCTACTGAACTTTTTAATAATTCCTTCTGGAAACTATCTTTAACATTTTCTTGAGAATGTATATCATCATCATCATCATCGTTTAACGTCCGTTCTCCATGCTAGCATGGGTTGGACAGTTCAACTGGGGTCTGGGAAGCCAGAAGGCTGCACCAGGCTCCAGTCTTATCTGGCAATGTTTCTACAGCTGGATGCCCTTCCTAACGCCAACCACTCCGTGAGTGTAGTGGGTGCTTTTTACGTGCCACCTGCACAGGTGCTAGGCAAGGCTGGCAACGGCCACACGAGGCTGGCAACGGCCACGCAAGGCTGGCAACGGCCACGCAAGGCTGGCAATGGCCACGGTCGGATTGGTGCATTTTACGTGCCACCGGCACGGAAGCCAGTCGAGGCGACACTGGCATCGGCCACGAGTCGGATAGTGCTTTTTACGTACCACCAGTCCAGGGGTCCTAGATTACAATATATATATATTGTAATCTTTTGTGCCCAATATTTTAATGAACTTGTTAAACTTTTTTATATTTTCCTATACATCCCCATAACTTAGCAGCTTGGCAAAAGAGACCGACAGAGTAAGCACAAAGCTTAAAAAACAAAAAATCCTAAGTTCAATTCATTTGACTAAAACTTCTTCAATGCATTGCCCCAGCATGGTCTCCCTTATTTTCCCTTTTTTTTATTTTCCTTACTGTTTTTATTTTTGTTGCTTTTGTATTTTTTTTGTTTGCCTTTATTTGATGCCGTTTTGGTTTTATCTTTTTTACTAAGCACCCTACTTAAGACTCCTACCTTAGTCTACTATTGCAGCTGTACTAAAGATACCTGGGCCTATTATTAAGCATCACATGTAGTCTTAGTCTTACTGTTACAGTACCTGATATATTTTATATACTTATAATCCCTGATTACTAGTTCTAACTGCTTTGTACATATATGAGTCTCAGGTAATTAATTAGATAGATGTTGATACTTCAGTTTTGATATAATCAGTAATTCCAGAGCTGCCTTTTGGTTTGTACATTACCAAATTCTTTCCCCTCATATCGTTTCCAAAAATATGAAGGGGTTCCCAAAAGAAACTGGAATTTTACAATATTATTTTATTCGCTTAGTTTAACATGTTTACACTTTTATCACCTCGAAAGTATTCTCCGTTTGAAGCAATGCTTCGGTCCAGACGTGTTGTCCACTATTTGAAGCAGTCCTGGAACTCTTGTGAAGTGATGCCTTTCAATGTCTCTGTCATTCTTTTCTTCATCTCTTCCACATCTGCAAGTTCCATAGCACCAGCTTCCGTCATCAGTGACGACCTTCAAAGAAAGGTCCAGATCAATTTCCAACAGTTCTTTCAGTTCACAACATGCATTCAGTCATGACTGATTTCGATCTATGAGCAAGTGAGGCACAAATTTTGCTTCGGCACTTTTCATTCGCAATTCCTCATTCAAAATTCATTCAGATGAGCTCCAGGACACACCAGTCATATCAACAAGTTCATCAATTGTTCAGCAACGGTCCTCAAAGTTCAGTTCATGAATTTTCATTATGTTTTCTTTCAGGAGGTCAACAGTTTCCCTGAACAAGGTTGGTCTTCAAGTAAGAAGTGACCATCCCTAAAGTGGGAAAACTACTTGTAAACTTGTATTTTGTTCATAGCAGTGTCCTTGTAATCTGTTTGAATCATGACAACTGTTTTGGCTGCTGCTTTCCCCAGCAGAAAACAGAATTTCATGAAAGCCCGCTGTTGCTTTATTTCAGCCATCGCAAAAATCAACAAAGGGGGAAAAGCACTGCAAAACAATGATGCACCATGTAGCAGTATGACTTCACCTGATACTGCTGGGGACACAGAGAATGTTTCCAGTTACTTTTGGGTACCTTCTCATATAGTTTGTTTGTTCCTACTCGAGCCATGCCTGGTTTCCTGGTTTCTTTGGTGTATAGGGAAGCTCATATGCATAGGCGACTGCTGGTTTTCCATAAACAACCTTGCCCAGACTTGTGCCTCGGAGGGTAACTTTCTAGGTGCAATCCCATGGTCATTCATGACTGAAGGGGCTCTTTAACCATATAATGGCATGGAGAGAGGAGGCCGGTATGCACAGGCAACTTCCACTCTCCCATAAGCAATCTTGCCTGGACTTGTGCCTTGGAGGGGAACTTCCTAGGTGCAATCCTATGGTCATTTGTAACCAAAGGGGTCTTTATGCATGCATGTATGTATGTGTGTATGTATGCATGCTATGTATGTTTGTATGTAGGTATGTATGTTTATTTGGAGGCACATGGCTTAGTGGTTAGGGTGTTGAACTCATGATTGTAAGATTGTGGTTTCGATTCCTGGACCAGGCAATACATTGTGTTCTTGAGCAAAAGACTTTATTTCACTCCAGAAACAGACTTTCTTAAATGCCTGGATGTGAAGGTGCATGGCTTAGTGGTTAGGGTGTTGAACTCATGATTGTAAGATTGTGGTTTCGATTCCTGGACCGGGCGACGCGTTGTGTTCTTGAGCAAAACACTTCATTTTCACATCGCTCCAGTCCACTTAGCTGGCAAAAATGAGTTATCCTGTGACGGACCGGCGTCCCTTCCAGGTGGGGAATTTCTATGCCACTGAAACTGGGAAACCAGCCCTTATGAGGCTGGCATGACTCGAGAAGGAACATTTTTTACGTATGTTTATACTGGATTTTCTATTTGTGTGGGCATGCAAGCAAGCATGCATCTATGTATGTGTTTAATGTCTTTGTTGATCTGCGTCAATACCAGAAAGAGGACAAGTGTGGAGGTGTGAACATATATTATTTTCATGATGAGGACTGTAAGGAAAGGGCAAGTGGTGCACATTATTCTTGCTGTTGTTACTCTTGCTTCTGAGGTTGTTTTGTGTCTCTTTTAGCTTTCATTTGTTGTTGTTTTCAGGGATATAATCTATAGTAATGATGATGATGGTAGTGTTGATGTTGATGGTGATGATCGGGATGAAGATGATGATGGTGATGGTGATGATAATAAAGATAACGGCAGCGGGAGTAGTGGTGATGATGATGATGATGATGATAGTGGTGGTGATGGTGTGATGATGGTGGTAGTGATGGTCATGGTAGTGGTGATCATGGAGGTGATGGTAGTGATTGTGGTGGTGGTGGTAGTGATGATGATGATGATGATAGTGATGATAGTGATAGTTATGGTCATGGTGGTGGGGATCATGGAGATGGTGGTAGCGGTGGTGGTGGTGGTAGTGATGATGATGATGATGATGGTGATGATCGGGATGAAGATGATGATGGTGATGATAATAAAGATAACGGCAGCAGGAGTAGTGGTGATGATGATGATGATATTGGCGGTGATGGTGTGGTGATGATGGTAGTAGTGATGGTCATGATGGTGGGGATCAAGGAGGTGGTGGTGGTGATCATGGAAGTGTTGGTGGTGATAGTGATGGTATTGATGATTATAATGATGATGATCATGATAATGATACACACTGCAGCCCTTGACGGTGATGTTACATGTTCATGATGATGACGATGACAGGAACAACAACAACGACGATGATGATGATGATGTTTGTTATTTTTTCTAATGAGATGGAGTCTGTAATCGAGCACGTTGTTGTGATTAAGTTGTTATTTGATCTTCTCACTTGTTATTGGTGGAGGGGTGGGGGAGCCGACAGGAAACACAATACTAGAACATCCATATATTAATTTGGGGTGGATTTCACCCTCATTATCATAACTGCTTTCATTAACATCATCATTTTCATTATATATCTTGTATGTAGATACACTATCAGGGCCTGCAGTTTAGTGTGTGTGTGTGTGTATATATATATATATATATATATATATATATGTATGGTATATATAGATATATATATACCATACACACACACACACATATATAGATACATAGATATATACATACATATAGATACATACAGACATACATATATATACATATATCTATATATACAAATAAATATATATATAGATAGATACATACAGACATATACATACACATACATATATGTATATATATACATAAACATACATACATGTATATATATATACATACACATACATACATGTATATATATATACATACACATACATACTTGTATATATATATATATATATATATACACACACACATACATACATGTATATCTATATATATATACACACACACATACATACATACATACACACACATACATATATATATATATATATATATACACACATACATACATACATACACACACATACATATATATATATATATATATATATACACACACACACACACACACATATATATACATATATGTATATATATATATTTATCTCTGTCTATCTATCTATATATATATACATACATATGTATATATATATCTATATATATACATATACATATATATATATATATATATATATATAGAGAGAGAGAGAGAGAGATGCATATATATGGAGAGATATATAGATATGTTCATATATACTGATGTGGGGTTGTGTGGGTGAAAAAGCAAAAGAGTGATGTATATGTACATATACACCAAATACACCCGGGCATTTGTGTGTGGGTGTATGTGCGCGGATGTATCAGTTGCCTCAATGTTGTACAAAAAGCCGGAAAAGTGCTTCATCCAAACACTATATCAGTTACACCAGTCATGTGTTTATTCATGTGTAAAGCAAAACAGGGAACAGACACACACACACACACATGCATGGCACTCACACACACGCATGGCACTCACACACATGCATGCACATGAAGCGCAGGCAAAGCGGTGTGGTTATGAAGTTAAGAAAGTTCGTTTCAGGTTCAATCCCTCTTCTGGCTCGTTAGGGAACTATTTTCTACAGTAGCCTGTGGACCTGCAAATGCTTTGTGAGGGGAAAGTAGTGGCTGTGCTGAATGAGGTTGTTATCGTTTCTCTTTTACTTGTTTTAGACATTAGATTGCAGCCATGCTGGGGAATTGCCTTGAACAATTTATAGCTGAATTACTCAACACCGGTACTTTTTTTAAAGCTTGGTACTTATTCTATTGATCTCTTGTTGAACCACTGTTACAGGGACATAAACACACCAACACCAATTGTGAAGTGGTGTGGAGGACAAACACAGATACAAAGTCTCACCTACACAAACATATATATATATATATAAGCTTCTTTCAGTTTCCATCTACCAAATCCACTCACAAAGCTTTGGTCAGCCCAAGGCTCCACACAGTGGGACTGAACCCAAAACCATGAGGTTGGGAAACTTCTTACCACATACCATGCCTGCACCTATATATGTAAATCTACGACTATCTAACTATTTATGTATGTGTGTGAGTAAAGAAGTTCAATTCCTAACCACACGGTTTTCAGTTCAGCCATTCTGCTTGCCACTTTCGGTATCTTCTACTATAATCCCAGGAAAAGAAAAACCTCTGAAAGTGGATTTGGTAAACAAAAACTGAAATGTGTGTTTGTGTGTGTGTATATATAATGAAAATCTGTAGTAGAAGATATGAATTCAGAGAATCACATAGCTATCACAGTAAGCTCATTTTAAAGAGTCTGCTAACAGTCCACACAGTAATCCAATGAAGAGAATTATAATGCAGAGTGCCCATGCAGCAAAAATCTAGAAGATCCGATCAATAAAATTATTTAATGAGGAATATATAAACCAAAAAATCAGGAAGTTTGAAAGGTGAATATTTTTATTTAAGCATTTAACATCCTTTGGATTATGTCTAATCTAATACTACCACACCTAGATAACTGCATCTATATAACTGCAATACACCTACTGCAAATAATAGACACATTGATGTACTTGATTCCAATAATTGAGCTATTAATGATAGTTGAGTTGAACCTGTCATACCTACCAATAATGAAACTAACCTTGCTGTATGTAACTTTTGTAATAAATCACTGTGTCCAATTAATAAGCAATGCCTTATGAAAACTACAGTGTATAAGAGCTGTATCTCTGCGTTTACATTGGTGTTTATTACCAAGCTGCTAGGTTATGGAGACAAACAAACCAACATTGGTTGTGAAGCAATGGTAGAGAACAAATACAAAGGTACACAGCTAGAAAGTTAGATAGATAGATACATAAATACATACATACATACATATATGCATACATACATGCATACATATACAGGGTGGGTTGAATAAACTGTTGTTTAAATTACACAAAAATGAAAATAACACTGACAAGGAGTTGGTAAATGCACATCTACTTAATTATTATTCATTAATTTTCTTGAACAAGCCTGGGGGTTGATGAGGGGTCTAGGATTTCATGAAGAGGTTGATGGTCTAAAAAGTTTGGGGACCCCTGTTCTAGGTGCTGGAGGTAGCAGGGATTTATCTCTCCACTAGCAATATAAACAGGAGTAAGTTTTGCACCTGAAGCCAATAGGTGAGTTTCTCTCGTGGCATCTACCACAGTATAGCTTGTTCTAATAGAACATCCATGTTTAAGGAGGGATAAATATTACCTCTCAGTATTAATAATACTTCTCTCGTTAATCAATACACATATATGTAAAGGGGAGAGAGAGAGAAAGAAAGAGACAGAGAAAGAGAGAGAGAGAGAGAAAGAAAGAGAGGAGTATCAATCAGAGACAGTAGGGGGAATGCATTCTTCTGCTATGTACTCTCATTACCATCATCAGCGAGCTGGCAGAATCGTTAGCATGCCTTCTGAGTTCAAATTCCGCCAAGGTCGACTTTGCCTTTCATCCTTTCGAGGTCGATTAAATAAGTACTAGTTGCGCACTGGGGTCGATGTTATCGACTGAAACCCTTTGTCTGTCCTTGTTTGTCCCCCTCTATGTTTAGCCCCTTGTGGGCAATAAAGAAATAAATCATCACCATAAATACTGTAAATGCCACCATCACCACCACCGCTACCACCAACATCACACTCACACACAATCACCATCATCACCACTATCACCACCACCACATCACCTCCACCATCACCATCATCACTACCACCACCATCACCACTACCACCACCATTAAGACTAACACCACCACTGCCACCACTACCATTACGATTAACACCACCACTGCCACCACCACCATCAATCACATTCTCATATAAGCACTACCACCACCACCATGACCACCACCACCACACTCATACACAGCTGTTGCCACCGTTACTGCCACTACTGCGGCCAGCGCTAGCACCACCACCATTACCACCACTGCCACCATCTCACTCTCACCCATACACCACCATGCCCCAGAATGGCCGCAACCCAAACACGGACACGAGTGAAAGACAACAGTTAAATAAAAGACAAAACCAGCAAATAACCGAAGCAGCAACAATCACCAAAATCTCCACAAACGGAACCACAATCCTGGTTTACTCCAAGATAATCTGGCATAAATAATGGCGTTGGTAGCGTACTAAACACACGCAATTTGGTATGTCGTACCAATTTAGGCTTAAACACACAAGTAGCTTCGGTCAATTAATTCATCGATATTTTTGCTTTAACGAGTGGACAGATAAGTGTAATTAAATGACCGACGTGTTCACTGGAATGTGAGAATTGGCCACATCAATCATTCCTGCGACTGATTCCTTTGACCATTTCCGTCTTTTTTTTTTGTGTATGCACTCATATATATATATATATATATATATATATATATGTATGTATGTATGTATGTATGTATGTATGTGTATATATATATACACACACATACACACACATACAGATATTCGAATATATATGTATAGATATATGAATTTGCATTTATATATATATACATATACACATACACACTGATATGTATATCTGTATCAGTGTGTATGTATGTGTGTATATATATATATATATATAATAAATATTAGGGAATAAATCCAAATTTACAGGGAAAAAATCAGATTTAGGATTAAATCCAATTTTATAGTAAAATATTATAAAATATTATTAGAGACAAAACCACTATTTTGCAAAACAAACAAGGAAAGACTTAATCAATACATAAAATTTTAATAAATAGTCAAAAAAACCGCCACTACAATTGTTTCTTGTCTTGATCGACAATCTTCAGGTGGACTTCCAATCTAAAATATCAATATTTTAAAATATAAAAATAATAATTTTAAAATAATTAAAGTATGAATGAAAAAATATAAATATATAATCCATATATAATCAATATATAAACAATATATAAACTAAAATAAACCTATCAACAATTAAATATAAAATATAAAATATAAAATATAAAATATAAAACAAAACAAAAAATAATAATAATATAATAATAAACTATATATACACCCATACACATATACCTAATTATATATAACCATATCTAACTACATACACTAAATCACACACCTATATATATATCCCTATACATACACATAAAAACGTCTAGGCAACTATAAATAAATAAAATAGCTAAATACTTCAACACAATACTTATTCATACTCCCACACACACACACATACAACCCACATTCACGCTCTAGAAAACGGACATCACTTAAAATTATGAACGGAGAAATGGAATAAATGGAATTAAAAATTATATTCACTTGGTAAAACGAACACTACTTAAAAATTATGAATGAAACAATGCAATAAAACAACAGACATCGCAAATAGACACAAATTACTACGAATTCCTTAACAAACCTACCATGATAAACCAAAACTCATAAAAACATATAATGATAAAATCTCCCTTTACTAAACTCTATAACATACCTATATAGCAATCCCCCTAACCTAAACATTCACACACAAATACACACACGTAAACCACACACCCACGACATATACAAATACCCACACCACTTACATATACCTATACATACATATAAACCTCAACATATACTCCAAAAACCCACTCAACCCCACACAGACAAATAAACACAAAAATTATGAATGGATTCTTTTATAAAACTACCATGATAAGCTAAAACTCACAAAACATAAATGATAAAACCTCCCTTTACTAAACACTATAACATACTTATAAAGCAATCCCTTTAACCTATACATTCACACACAAATACACACACGTAACCACACACCCATAACAAATACAAACACCCACCCCACTCACACACACCCACAAGTACATATACGCCTCAACATATACACCAAACAAAATTACTTTACCAAGGAACTTAACATATGTATAAAAAGTATAACCGCTCTGGAAACGAACATCTTTTAAAATAATGAATGGAGAAATGGAATAAATGGAATTAAAAATAATATTCACGTGGCAAAACGAACACCACTCAAAAATTATGAATGAAACAATGTAATAAAACAACCAACATCGAAAATAGACAAATTACCACGAATTCCCTAAAAAAAACCATGATAAACCAAAACTCTTAAAAACATATAACGATAAAATCTCCCTTTGCTAAACTCTATAACAAACCTATATAGCAATCCCCCTAACCTAAACATTCACACACAAAAAACACACACGTAAACCACAGACCCACGACTTATACACATACCTATACTAACTTATAAACCTCAATATACACCAAAAACCCACTCCCTCCCCACACAGACAAATTAACACATACATCCCAAAACCTAAATAACAAACCCATATACACATTCACACACAAACACACACACACGCAAAACACACACACAACAGATACATATACTCCCTCACATATACGCATATACATACTCACTAACTCGATATATACAACAATATTTACACACCCACACTCATACAGATAAATAAATTATACAACTAAAAACTCACACACAATCTCATATACATAAACACTCCAATAAAAAACAACATTAAATACATCGTAATTAACCAGAATATCAAAAATAACAATATGACATAAGGAGAAATAAAATACATACTTACAAGTCAGTTTCAAATTATGAAGTGAAAATATTTTATATATATATAATATATATATATATATATATATACACACACACACATACACACAGATACAGATATACATATCAGTGTCTATGTGTATATGTATATGTATATATATATATAAATGCAAATTCATATATCTATACATATATATTCGAATATCTATGTATGTAAATATAGCCGTGTGTGTGTCTGTGTGTCTGTGCATGTATATGTATATAGATAAACACATACATACAAATAAATGGATGGATGGATGGATGGATAGACAGATAGATAGATAAATAGGTAGGTAGGTAGGTAGGTAGAAATAAATAGATGGCGAGATGAATAGATAGATAGATAGAGAGATAGATAGAGAGATAGATAGATAAATAAGTTGGTAGGCAGGTAGGTAGGGAGGTAGGTAGGTAGAAAGAGATAGATAGATAGATGGATAGAGATAGATAGATAGATAGATAGATAGATAGATAGATAGATAGATAGATATAGATAGATAGATAGATAGATAGATTAGTAGATGGATAGAGATAGATAGATACATAGATAGATAGACGGATAGTAGATGGATAGATAGATAAATATAGACAGATAGATAGATAGATAGATAGATGGATAGAGATAGATAGATACATAGATAGATAGACGGATAGAGATAGATAGATAGATAGATAGATAGATAGATAGATAGATGGATAGAGATAGATAGATAGATACATAGATAGATAGACGGATAGAGATAGGTAGATAGATAGATGGATAGATAGATAGATAGATAGATACTGTACATTACAAAATATAGTCTTAGATACACTATGTCTAATAGATGGGATTCTCACAGCTAGAACATTTTTGATCATAGGGCTGCTGTATCATGACTGGCCTAGGGCTAAAAAATCTATAGCCATTAATACTATCTAATATAGTATACATTAGATAATGTAGTCCTAGATACACAATGTCTGAATAAAAAATGGGATGGTCACAGATGGAACATTACTGATCATAAGACTACAGGATCATGACTGACCTGAGGCTAAACAACAATTATACCCGCTGATATTATCTAGTATATTGCACATTGGATAATGTAGTCCTAGATACACTCTCTCTCTTTCACTCTTTTACTTGTTTCAGTCATTTGACTGCAGCCATGCTGGAGCACCGCCTTTAATCGAGCAACTCGACCCTGGGACTTATTCTTTTTGTAAGCCCAGTACTTATTCTATCGGTCTCTTTTGCCGAACCACTAAGTATCGGGGACACAAACACACCAGCATCGGTTGTCAAGCAATGCTAGGGGGACAAACACAGACACACAAACACACACATATATACATATACATATATACGACGGGCTTCTTTTCAGTTTCCACCTACCAAATCCACTCACAAGGCTTTGGTCAGCCGAGGCTATAGCAGAAGACACTTGCCCAAGATGCCACGCAGTGGGACTGAACCCGGAACCATGTGGTTGGTAAGCAAGCTACTTACCACACAGCCACTCCTGCGCCTATGTATGATTACAAAACAGAATGGCCACAGCTGAAGTAACTTTGATCATAGGTCAGCTGGATCAGTGCAGACCAAGGGCTAAACAGCAACTGCTCCGGAAGTAACACCAACCCTACATACAAACACCATTACTAACACCCGACTTTGTCAAAACTCCAGAACTATTGTTAAAATTAAAAAGAGGAGGAGGGTGAACATGAGGTCATCGGAAACATTTTTTCATCATTTCAAATATAAAAGCGACCCCACATCCCTGCCCACACCCCATTCCACCACCCTAACACATTGTCGGGTATTCAACTTGCAGGTTTGCAGACTTCAGAGACCAGAGGATGACACATGGCGCCAGGTTCAATAGCCAATATGATTCACAGCTGGGTTAAACGAGAAGGAGCCGTACATGGTAGCTAGACCTGCTAGAAATATCAGCTAAATACTCCTTTAATTCCACCCCATTGTCTTATGTATGCATGTATATATGTATGAGCCAATGACTGAGGTCTCTAAATGGTAGCTAGAATTGACAGAAATAGCAGCCAAATTTCCCTGAAATCACACCCAACTTTCTGATGTATATATGTATGTATGGGCCAATGAAGGACACCAAACCTGCTAGAAATAACAACCAAATCTCCTTCAAATCACACCCCCAGTCTTATGTATGTTTATATGTGTATATTATTTAATGAGAGAGATCTTTACATGCTAGCCAGACCTGTTGGAAACAGCAACCAAATCTCCCTCAGATCACACCCTACTGTCTTATGTATGTATATATGTATGTAAGTATGAAGCAATGACAGAGACTACTACATGGCAGCTAGACCTGGTAGAAATAGCAGCCAAATCTCCCTCAGGGGAGAATTTTGACCACATGAATCCAAAAGATAGCAACAACAACAACAGTGGGCAACGGACTAGCGGTCGTAAGAACGTGGTTTTGATTCCTAGACCGGGCATTGTGAGTGTTTATTGAACAAAAACACCTATACTCCACGAGGCTCCAGCAGGGGTGGGTGGGTTTTGAACTCCGCTGTACTCTTTCACCACAACTTTCTCTCACTCTTTCTTCCTACTTCTACCACAAAGCAGAGGAACCATGGTGTAACCCCCTATGGTGTGGTAAACTTTCAGACCCTAGTCTAGATTGCGAATCCTCTGTACCCCAGGATGGTTCAGCTCTCCACCCGTTAAAAGCCACCATTTACGGAATGAGGATAACAACATAGCTTTCGCACCCGTGCAATCGCCAGTCTATCGCGTGTGGTGGGCGGATCTTCAAGTTGCCACACTCATTTTTAGTAGCTTAGAGTAGGCTCAAATTAGAGATTATTCTTTGTGGTTAATGGCGCGAGTCCTGATCGGAATAAGAAGAAGACGACAACAACAAAAGTAACCAATAAGAGAATGAATGGTAAACAGCAACTCAATCCATTAAAAACAACAGCCAAATAAGGACAAATACAGATACATTCCATAGAATGGAACATAGAATATCAGAATTAGGGACTGCAGATTTTGGTAATTATGGAATTAAATGCATTACGATGGCTAAAGAATATTGTCACAGTTCCTAAACAATGGATATATATATATTTATATTTTATATTTATTTATTTCAGGCATTTGACTGTGGCCATGCTGGGGCACTACCTTGAAGAATTTTAAGCTGCATGGATCAGCCCCATTACTTCTTATCATTTGAAGCCCAGTACTTCTATCAGTCTCTTTTGCCAAAATCCTAAGTTACGAGAACATAAATATATCAACTGTCAAGTGATGGGGGAGGGGGGACAAACACAGACACAAAGACACACAAATATATATATGTATATACGACAGTATTCTTTCAGCTTCCATCTACCAAATCCACTCACAAGGCTTTGGTCGGCCTGGGGCTATAGCAGAAGACGCTTGCCCAAGGTGCCATGTAGTGGGACTGAACCCAGAACCATGCAGTTGGGAAGCAAGCTTCTTACCACGCAGCCACTCCTGCATCTATATGTTCTTTTATTCTTTTACTTGTTTCAGTCATGGCCACACTCATAGGAAAGAAGGGTTTTATGGGCAAAACCCAGAGGCAAAACCACTTGGTCAAAACTTAGTTTTCACGGGCAAAACCTAGTTTTTATGGGCAAAACCTAGTTTTATGGGCAAAAGATGGGTTTTATGGGTAAAACCTAATGGCAGAAGAGTCAGCGGGGTCGACCACATGCAACATGGATGGCTGACATCCATGAGCTTGGTTGATCGCATTGATCAGAATATAAATGCACAAAATGCTTTTTGGCATTTTGTGCATTGTGCTAACAATTCTGTCAGCTCACCATGCCAGTAATAACAATAATCCTTTCTACTAACGGCACAAGGCCTGACATTTTGGGGGAGGGGGCTAGTTGATTAAATCAACTGGGGTTTCTTATTTTATCAACCCTCAAAGGATGAAAGGTAAAGTCAACCTAAGACGAATTTGAACTCAGAACGGAAAGACAGATGAAATGCTGCTAAGCATTTTGCCCAGCATTCTAACGATTCTGCCAGCTCACTGCCATTTTAGGGGATGGGATAAGACAATTATATCAACCCTCATACTCAACTGGTCTTTATGTTACCAACCCTGAAAGGATGAAAGGCAAGGTTGGCTTTGGCAGGATTTGAACTCAGAATGGAAATGGACAAAATGCTTCATGGCATTTTCTCCAGCCTGCTAACAAATCTGCCAGCTCACCATCTTAATAGTAATAATCCTTTCTACTACAGGCACAAGGTCTCAAAATTGTGGGGAGGGGACTAGTCAATTCCATCGACCCCAGTACACAACTGGTACTTAATTTATTGACCCCCAAAAGGGTAAAAGGCAAAGTCGACTGTGGCAGAATTTGAACTCAAAACATAGTGACAGGCAAAGTACCACTAAGTATTTCATTCAGCATGCTAACGACTCTGCCTGCTCATCACCTTCTTGATAATAATAATAATAATAATAATAATAATAATAATAATAATAATAATGATGATGATGATGATGATGATGATAATGCCATCTATGAAAGGCACCAATGCCTGAAATTTTGGGTGAGGAAACTACTTGATTACATTAACCCCAGTGTTGAAATGGTACTTACTTTAGCAACCCTAGAAAGATGAACGGCAAAGTCCACCTCGGTGAAAGTTGAACTCAGAACATATCTATCTATCTATCTATCTATCTATTTTTCTATCTATCCATCCATCCATCTATCTATCTATCTATCAAAATCTGCCAGCTCACCATATTAATAATAATGATCCTTTCTACTATAGGCACAAGGTCTCATATTTGTGGGGAGGGGGACAAACACAGACACAAAGACACACAAAAATTTATATGTATATATGACAGGATTCTTTCAGTTTCCATCTACCAAATCCACTCACAAGGCTTTGGTCCACTCACAAGGCTTGAGGCTATAGGAGAAGACACTTGCCCAAGATGCCATGTACGCAACTGCTACTTAATTTATTGACCCTGAAAGGATGAAATGCAAAGTTGACCTCGGTGGAATTTGAACTCAGAACATAAAGACAGACAAAAGGACACTAAGCATTCTACCCGGTGTGCTAACGATTATGCCAACTCACTGCTTAAAAAATAATAACAATAACAATAACGATGATGATGATGATGATGATGGTGGTGGTAAAAATTAATAACCACAACAGCAATAAAGAAGTGTAAAGATCAGAAAGCAGACTACAAGAATCCAATAACAGCAAACAATGTGTTCTTTGCTGTGCAACAAAACTGCAGCTCGGCACAAGAAAGAGAGAACAGGGATGGAGGGAAAAGAGGGGGGAAGTGAGTGCTGGCAAGGGTGGGGATGGGATGGGATGGAGTGGGGTGTGGTAAAATGCAAGGACGCAGCTGGTCGAGGTTGCATCACTAATTAACAAGCAGCGACCAAATGACATGGTAGGGGTAGGGCAGTGATGGTTCTGGTGGTGGTGGTGGAGGTGGTGGTCGTCATGATGGTCGTGGTGGCGAGTGGTGGTGGTGGTGATGATGATGATTATGGTGGCGAGTGGTGGTTGTGATGATGACGATGGTTGTGATGATGGTGGTGGTGGTGGTGAGTGGTGGTGGTGGTGAGTGGTGGTGGTGGTGAGTGGTGGTGGTGGTGGTTGTGATGATGCCGATGGTGGTGGTGGTGATGATGATGACGATGGTCATCATGATGGTGGTGGCGAGTGGTGTTGGTGGTTGTGATGATGCCGATGGTCGTCATGATGATGATGGTGGTGGTGGTGGTGATGGTTGTGATGATGCCGATGGTCGTCATGATGGTGGTGGCGAGTGGTGGTGGTGATGGTTGTGATGATGTTGATGGTCATCATGATGGTGGTGGTGGTGGTGTGGTGGCAGCGTAGTGCCGGCAGTTGGGACAATGGTAGTGATGGTAGTGGTGACGGTGGTGGCAGTGGTGTTGGCGATGATGGTGTTGGTGGCATGGAGCCCATAGTCTGGGTGTTGAGCAAGGAGATGCAGTGTTGACATTAGGGTAGCAGCCTTTCATCCCTTTATCTTTAGCGGCGGGTGGATCTACAAAGGGTGGGGTGTCTGTCCGTGTGGTGGTGAGTGTATGGTGATGGGTAATTGCGGAACTATGTAACAACCTTCAACACCCCACCTACCCAGGGGACCAGTTTGAAGCCTTTCCACCACTACCACCACCACGACCAATACCATCTCCACCACCGCCAGCCACCTTTGTGACTCAGTGACTCCCCGCTCACCCATGTCTCCGTCAAGTCATGCTACGGGTGAATGGAGAAGTGTTTGTATGTGTGTGGGGGTGGGGTAGGGTGGGGGTCAAACACAGAAATAAGGAATATATAAATGAAAAAAATATACATATATCTAAAAACAATTAGTCAAAAAAATACTCTCACATGACACATGCACAAAACTTACACCTAAACATATATATATATATATATATATATATATACATATATACCTATGCATACATATATATTCATATATATGAATGCATACATACGTATGTACACACACATACAGGCACACACCATGCAGACAACTCAGTTAATTAAAATCTAACAAAATGCATATAATTAGACACAAGTATATATACACACACACATATATATGCATGTATATGGGTGTGTATATGCATGTGTCTGAATATGTGTGTGTGTGTGTTTGTGCCAGTGTATATTTATGCATGTGGCTACACATGTATATATGTATGTATATACATATATATATATACATATCTACACATGTGTACACAAAAATATATATATGTATACATATATATATAGACATATACATTTATATACATATATATATATATACATATATATACATATATATACACACACATATATATACATATATATACACAGACATATATATACATATATATATATATATATACATATATATACACAGACATATATATACATATATATATAATATATATATATATATATAATACACATACATACATACGCACACATTCAATCATATGTTTGTACTTCCACGTTTGATCATGGAATATGACTTGTCAAAAGTCATAACCTTTTTTAAGTTACTGTTCATAGTTTATTTCATCATCATCATCATCATCTTCACCATCACAATCATCATCATTATCAGCAGCAGCAGAACCATTACCATCATCATTGCCACCATCATTCACATCACCAGTCACAATTAAATCCACCACCATTGTCATGACCACCACTACCATCGTCACCACCCCACCGCCCCATCGTCATCATCTTCATCATTAACATAAACTTCTTCACTTTCACACAACTCATCATCATCATCACCACCACCATCATCAGCACCACCATCATCCTGCCATTGTCATCTTCATCATCATCATCATCATAACTAGCAAAATAGTTACCTTCACCATCATCATCCAGACAACCACCACCTCCACCTTCATCATCGTCATCATTTAAGGGCAGTGACTTCCAGAATTGTTAGAGTATAGTAGAGGGGGTGGGGAGAATACCTTGTGGGGGAAGGGTGTGGATTTGCCCCAGTTGTTAATGTTCTGAGTTCAAATCCACATGCAATTCTTGGCTGCCACAGGCCATTTTCTTTCTACATCCCAACAATTCTTCCAATTCTCCACCATCATCATCATCGTCACCAACATTATCTTTACCATCATCATCATGACCATCACCACCACCACCACCATAATCACCATCACCATTATCATCACCTTCTTCACCAGTACCACCACCATCACCACTGCCATCATCAACATTATCACCACCACCATCATCACCACTGTCACCACCACTATCGCCATCATCATCACCATCATCACCATTTTTTTAATGCCCACTTCTCCATGTCCATCTACATCAGACAATTCTATCGACCAATAGAATAAGTACTAGGCTTACAAAGAATAAGTCCTGGGGTCGATTTGCTCGACTAAAGGCGATGCTCCAGCATGGCCAAAGTCAAATGACTGAAACAAGTAAGAGTAAAAGAGATGTTTGCAAATCCATTACGGAAGGATATCAAAGGCCAGATGCCCTTCTCTCCTGTTGACAATCCACATCTGTTTCCAAATAAGATAGTATTCCCACTGGTGGGACATGACTGGAAACGAACCACACTGCTGGTATGACGGTGACACTCATTTACAACTATAACATGATATCAAGAAATCACACACACACAGACACACACACACATCTTTTACCTTTTACTTGTTTTGGTCATTGGTTAAGCAGGTTCTGGGACAAGAATGTGTGCCCCCGCCCCTACTAACCACCAGCCAAAACATTAACACTATGGACTTCACTATTTGGTCCATTCTAGAAAGTGACATTCCAAGAGTTTCCTACAAAAATATCACCACCACTACCACCTTTATTCTCTAGAAAAACGACGACGCCGTGGTGAGCTCATTCTTGCTCACAACATCATAAGCGGAAAGCGTAACCTCTCGAAAGAGCTGTTCTTCACTCCTGCTCCAGAGCGTAGGCTGCAGAGTCACTCCGAAAAGCTCAATTTGCGACGATTTCATCTCAATCGAAGGAGAGGGGCTTTCTCCGTCCGGGTTGCAGATCCGTGGAATAAGCTGCCAGACGAGATAGTGAAGATGCCAATGACCGCTTGGTTCAAAGTCTCTCTTGACCAGAAATGGCCTGAACTCTTTGCATGAACACCCTCCCTGTACATAACTCCATGTCCCCCTACATAGCCTTGCTTTTTGCTTTTTGAGCCAAAAAATTAACTTAACTTAACACCCCCAAAGAAAGCCTTAAACACATCATGGGACCATTTAAGTCACGAAGTCATCCACGTTCGTGTGACTCTGTCCTCAGCTGTCTTTGGGTGATTGTGAAGGCTAAAGGCAGACATACTAAATGAAATATATCTTAATTTGTTACATGACCATATTCTTTTAAATCCTGAAGACCTCAGTGCTCTGAGGCCCTTTACTAAAAGTTATGAGTAAAAACCAATCAGCAATTCTTTACCATGCACCCTGTATCTTAACTTACCTCACCCAAACCATACACTTACCTATTTCTTTACTGCCCACAAGGGGCTAAACACAGAGGGGACAAACAAGGACAGACAAATGGATTAAGTCAATTACATCGACCCCAGTGCATAACTGGTACTTATTTAATCGACCCCGAAAGGATGAAAGGCAAAGTCGACCTCGGTGGAATTTGAACTCAGAACGTAACGGCAGACAAAATACTTATTTCTTTACTACCCACAAGGGGCTAAACATAGAGGGGACGAACAAGGACAGACAAATGGATTAAGATGATTACATCGACCCCAGTACGTAGCTGGTAATTATTTAATCGACCCCGAAGGGATGAAAGGCAAAGTCGACCTCAGTGGGATTTGAACTCAGAACGTAGCGGCAGACGAAATACTGCTAAGCATTTCGCCCAGAGTGCTAACAATTCTGCCAGCTCACCATCTTCCAAACCCTACACTTACCTGCCAAGCAACCAACCACACACACACAAGTGCACGCATTCAACTGACCTATTTCCCATCCATCAACTGCAGCTACTCCCTCCAATACACCCCCACACACACATTTGTACCCGCTCACACGATGGGGATGAGAGACTTCTCACCCCTGTCTGCATCTCTACACCCTTTGTTTATAACCAAAAACCAAACAAAAACATTCCAAGTCATCTATTAAACAATACTGAACTATATGTTTTTTTTACAATTTATTTTTATCATTATCATCATCATTATTATTATTATCATTAAGGCAGCAAGATGGCAGAATTGTTAGCACACTAGGTGAAATGCTTAGCGGTATTTTGCCCATCGCTATGTTCTGAGTTCAAATTCTGCTTTTGTCCTGCTTTTCTTCCGTCAACCTGTACATAACTGCACCTTCCATTTTTTGTTGTTTTTGTACTGCTTAAAGGCACGTTTCTTTCCTGACAAGCTTACTGTTTAAACCATGTTTGTGTTCTCCCAGTCAACAGCCTTATCATTACTGGTACTTTAAACTCTTTGGTTGCATATTTGTGTGAATAAAATCGCTTTTCTTTGGAATAGAAAAAAAGTCTATCTTTATTTCTTCTTTTGCTGGTGTCTCAAATTTAGGTTAAATCAGTGTTTCTCAAAGGGGAGGCCTATGGGACGGTCGGACAAGTTGTTTTGACAAAATTTGGTTTAAATGCTTGACAACTCAGCACCGTCCATTGGACGGGGGATGTTTTACTCATATATATATATATATATATTCCTCTGGATTTGCCAGCTTCTGTCATGCTGTCCAACCCATGCTAGTATGGAAAACAGACATTAAATGATGATGAAGATGATTTAGCAATCATGAGTACAATATAAATACACACACGCATGAACACAAACACACACTGAGTTCATCTGTTAAATAAGATGGATAAACCCAGTATAGCTTCAATGACCACCCAGCAATACCATGGGTCCACCGAAATTCCAGGTTGGTGTCTGCTATGTTGGAAGACCACAGGGAGTGAGGCACCACTTAGCTTGTGTTAAAGCATTTCTTTAAGAGAAGGTGGCCAATGCTAGTGCAGCCTTCACCGGCTTCCGTGCCGGTGGCACGTTAAAAGCACCAACCGATCGTGGCCGCTGCCAGACTCGCCTGACACCTGTGCCAGTAGCATGTAAAAAGCACCCGCGGAGAGGTTGGCGTTAGGAAGGGCATCCAGCTGTAGAAACACTGCCAGATCAGACTGGAGCCTGGTGCAGCTTCCTGGCTTCCCAGACCCTGGTCGAACTGTCCAACCCGTGCTAGCATGGAAAACGGACATTAAACGATGATGATGATGAAGGTCACTTTGATATAGAACAGGATATGCATTGAACATCTTGGGGATCTGTCGCTTATGCTTGAGGTCATGCTGCTCCCATATTCCTGAGCCTGCGATCCATACTGGCATTGGATATCTTGACCTGGCTTCTCTCTGGACCAGGTCAATAGGACAGAGAGGGTCAATGAGGCGCTGTGCAAGCCTTATTGGATCTAAAGCTTAACATGAGTATTGGTTTGTCAATCATGGTCATAGGTGTTTACCAGTTGACAGCCATGATGTATATATTTGTGTGTATAAATAATGCAGTCCTAGATACACTATGTCAGAAGAAAAGATGGGATGGTCACAGCTGAAATATCTTTGATCACAGCTCTACTGGATAAGGACTGACCTGGGGCTGAACAACAACAACACCTATAGTCATTAATACTAACTATTATACTATACATTCAATAGTGTAGTCCTAGATACACTAGTACTAACAGATGGGATGAGCTTAGCAGGAGCATCTTTGATCATAGATCTGTTGGACCAGGACTGACCTGGGGCTAAACAACAATAGCAATTATGAATACTAACAACTATACAATACATTAGATAATGTATTCCTAGATAAACTATGTCTGAATAAAAGATGGGATGGTCATATCTGGAACATCACAGGTCCACAGGAGACCTGGGGCTAAACAATAAAAATTATAGCCATTACTACTAACTACTACATTATGAATTAGATAGTGTAGTCCTAGATACACTGTGTCTGAACAACAGATGGGATGGTCACAGCTGGAACATCTTTGATTATAGGCAAGCCTGCTGGATCATGATTGACCTGGGGCTAAACAAAAACAACCACTATAGCCACAAATGACTACCATACATTAGATAATGTAGTCCAAGATACACTATGTCTGAATAAAAGATGGGATGGTCACAGCTGGAATGTCTTCGATTATCGGTCTACTAGGTCGGGAATGACTCAGGGCATAACAAAACAACTTTAACCCTTACACTAAACATTAGACAGAGTAGTCCTAGATACACTAACCCAGAATGAAAAATGGAATGGTCACAGCTGGAATGTCTTTGATCATAGGTCTGCTGATTGAAGACTGACCTAGGGTTAAAAAATAACAAAAACAACTATAACCCCTACACTAAACATTAGATAGAGTAGTTCCAGATACACTAACCCAGAGTAAAAAATGGAATGGTCACAGCTGGAATGTCTTTGATCATAGGTCTGATTGAAGACTGACCAAGGGTTAAAAAAATAACAAAAACAACTTTAACCCCTACACTAAACATTTGATAGAGTAGTCCCAGATACACTAACCCAGAATGAAAAATGTAATGGTCACAGCTGGAATGTCTTTGATCATAGTCCTGCTGATTGAAGACTGACCTAGGGTTAAAGACTAACAATAACAACCATATTGACTAAATGATGACTAACCTCACCCCTCCCTTTATACCCCAGTGATTAAAAGGGTTGGTTTGTCATAATTAAAATTCAGTTTAGGGAACAAAAGAGGCTTGATGGTAAAGGGTGGTGGTGAGGGGGATGGTTTGATGGTTCTGACGGATGAGGGTGGAGAGTGAGAGAGGGAGAGAGACAGAGGGGTGAGAGAGGGAGAAAGAGCTGGGTAGTCTGACTGGGTAGTCCGGGTAGTCTGACTCTTATTTAGCCCCAGGCCAAACCTGATCCAGTAGTCTTATGATCAGAGATGTTCCAGATGTGACCATCCAATCTTTTATTCAGACATAATTATCTAATGTACAAAATAAAAGTCAGTCATGGTGGCTATAGTTCTCATTGTTTAGCCCCAGTAGTCTTATGATCAGAGATGTTCCAGATGTGACCATCCAAAGACACAGACACAAAGACACACACACACATAGATATATGACAGGCTTCTTTCAGTTTCCATCTACCAAATCCCCTTTTCTGCAAAGTATTCAGTTTTTATAACTTGACATAGTACAGTAGTTAGTAGTAATGGCTATAGATGTTATCGTTGTTTAGCCCCAGGTAAGTCCTGTTCCAGCAGTTCCATCATGAAAGACGTTCCTGCTATGACCATACCATCTGTTACTTAGTCCTAGTGTCTCTAATTGAGAATGGAGTAGTTAATATATATACGACAAGCTTCTTTCAGCTTCCGTCTACCAAATCCTCTCCCAAGGCTTTGGTTGACCCGAGGCTATAGTAGAAGACACTTGCCCAAGGTGCCATGCAGTGGGACTGAACCCGGAACCATGTGGTTGGTAAGCAAGCTACTTACCACACAGCCACTCCTGTGCCTAGATATATATATATACTTATTAATAAGGGTTCAGCAAAGATTTGCTTTACCACATACCGAAGTTTAGAAACAGCAGCCCAAAAATCTTAGCTATTTCTTCTAATCTCTAGAAGTCCCTTTTTAAAGTAGAAGAAATAGCTAAGATTTTTTGGCTGCTGTTTCTAAACTTCGGTATGTGGTAAAGCAAATCTTTGCTGAACCCTTATTAATAAGTATTACTTAATTTTACCGTGAAATGGTCCTTTTTTCATACCGAATTCTACTTGGTGAAATTATTGATTACTTCTTAATTAATTAATTTTACCCTTTGTTATTATATATATAGATATATACATAAATACTCACACTACCATCACCAATACTACCACCATCACTAACACAACATTCCAGCATAACCACTACCACCACAACCACCACCACACTTTTGCCATCCAGTCATGGACTAATTCCTTGGGGTGTTAGGGGCACAGTAGATACACAGTGCAGTTGAGAGTATTTGTAATTTTAACAATTATATTATGCCTCGCCTTCCACACCCTCGTAAAAATGATGGTATTGGCTGCAGCACATGTAGTGGTGACGGTGATGGTGGTGGTGGATGTGGTGGTGGTGGTGGTTGTGGTTGTGGTGGTGGTGGTGGATGCAATGGTGGTGGTGGTGGTAGTGGCGGTAAAGAAAGTGTGCAGGTGTGTAGGATGTGGGGAGGAGGTGTTGCCGGAACATATTGGTTCCTTGGTTGTTTGTACTGTGCCCCAAACTAACCCACCCTAGCTCTGTTCCCACCCCATCATCAGGGGCTGTTCCCCTTTCATGTCTCTTTTCTTTTTCTTTCTTTTTGTGTATCCTAGAAATTAATACAGTCCATGTTTGCTTAAGCAATGAGCAATAAACTTTACAATAAACAAGGTGCATGGCTCAGTGGTCAGTGCTTCAGGCTCACAATCATAAGGTAATGAGTTCAATTCCTTGACCAGGCTGTGTGTTGTGTTCTTGAGCAAGACACTTTATTTCATGTTGTTCCAATTCACTCAGATGTAGAAATGAGTTGTGACATTACTGGTGCAAATCCCTATCGGCCCCTTTGCCTTTCCCTGGGAAAACATTGGTGTATGGAGAAAAGAGGCTGGTATGCATGGGCGACTGCTGATCTTCTATAAACACCCTTGCCTGGACCTGTGCCTTAGAGGCGAACTTTGTAATTGCAATCTCATGGTCATTCATCACCAAAGGGGGGTCTTCACCCATTATCCAATGTATATATCATGGTGTAGAGAGGGGAGGTTGATGTGCATGGGAGACTACTGGTCTTCCACATACAACTTTGCCTTGACTTGTGCCTTGGAAGGGAAATGTCTAGGTGCCATCCCAGTTATTCATGACCGACAGGTGTTCTTTACCCATTCTAAACAACAATGGCAATGATAATAATAACAATAATAAAAACATTGTGTACAGTGCTCGGGTGCACTACAACTCATCTAAAGTGTATATATAATCAGGTGTAGTTTCGGCGGATTTCGGAAAGCATGAGGGCCTTAAAGGATGCAGTGTCATGACAGTCAACAACTGATGCAGGCAGTTTGTTCCATGCTTCAGCAACCCTGAGCGTGAAAAAATGTTTCCGAAAGTCATGGGAGCTGTGTTGTTTTCTGACTTTGTAGGCATGTCCACGTGTGTTAGACACATGAAGATCAAAAAGGTGTTCAGTATTGTTGTTGGTGAGGTGGTTGATAACTTTGTGGGTGTTTACCAAGTCCATCGCCAGACGCCGGAGCTTCAGTGATTTCAAATTTTGGCACACGGCCAGCAAGTTCAGGCCCAGGGTGTAAGTGGGTTACTTACTGAAAAAGGTGCTCAAGATGGTTGTTAGCAACATGGTTAATAATTTTTTTGGTGTTTACCAAGTCAGTTGCCAGACATCAGAGCTTCACTGTATCTATACACAGATAGGGGTTCAGGACTGGTGATGAAAATTCCTTGTGTGGTCGCACCATAGCCATATATATATCTTTATTGCCCGCAAGGGGCTAAACATAGAGGGGACAAACAAGGACAGACAAAGGGATTAAGTCGATTACATCGACCCCAGTGAGGAACTGGTACTTTATTTATCGACCCTGAGAGGATGAAAGGCAAAGTCGACCTCGGCGGAATTTGAACTCAGAACGTAATGACAGACGAAATACTGCTAAGCATTTCGCCCGGCGCGCTAACGTTTCTGCCAGCTCGATAGCCATATACAGCCTTAAATAGACTGCTGGAGAGCAGCTGACAAAGGTCTTGCTGAGCGATATCAAGACACTCTCAACCTACTTGACAATTTTAGAGATGTGCTTTGTCCAGTGCAAATCACAGCTGACAGTAATGCCCAGGATACTTTCGCAAGAAGACCTCTTGATATTAGTGTGGCAGAGAGAGTATGTGGATGCTGGGTTTTACCCCCGAAAATGGATGGTGGTACACTTGTCTACATCCAGCTTGATTTGCCAGTCCATGATCCATTGTTGCACTGTGTCCCAGTTTGACTTGTTAAGGATCTGTCCTTTTTTGTCTCAAGCTACATCTTGATGTTATCTGCATATTTCAGCCCTGTGGAATCCTTTAGGTTGGCATCAAACAAAAAACGACCAAAAACAGATCCCTGCAATACACCAGATGTATGTGTATGTATATATATATATATATATATATGGATGTGTAATGTCAGTGTTCATAATCGTCAGAGTGTAAGTACTTTGAGAGAAAAGTTGAACCTAAGAAGTGTCAGTTGTGGTGTGCAAGAGAGACGGCTGCGCTGGTATGGTCATGTGACGAGAATGGCTGAAGATAGTTGTGTGCAAAAGTGCTACACCCTAGCAGTTGAGGGAACCTGTGGAAGAGGTAGACCCAGGAAAACCTGGGACGAGGTGGTGAAGCACGACCTTCGAACTTTAGGTCTTACCAAGGAAATGACTGAAGACCGAGTCCTATGGAAGTGTGCTGTGCATGAGAGGACCCGGCAGGACTAGTCAGGCCATATCCCGTGGCCCCTACCTGGGACGTAGTCGATCCACCTGTGCATACCTTCCTTCTTGTGACACTTGTGAAGACCTGCTGAGGCAAGTGAAAGTCAATCAAAATAGATGAACATCAATGGAATTTGTATCTTTATGGTACCAGTGCCTGTGGCACACAAGAAAACCATCCGAACGTGGCCGTAGCCAGTACCGCATCGACTGGCCTCCGTGCTGTGGGAACATGGTGGCAATCCATCAGTGCCGTAGTCAGTGTGGTGGGCACATGACAAACACCATCCGATCCGATCGTGGCCGTTCGCCAGCCTCATCTAGCACCTGTGTCGGTGGCACATAAAAACACCATCCGAAGACCCGGCAAGACTAGTCAGGCCATAACCCATGGCCCCTACCTGGGACGTAGTCAGTCCACCTGTGCATACCTTCCTTCTTGTGACACTTGTGAAGACCTGTTGAGGCAAGTGAAAATCAAATCAAAACAAATCAAAATAGATGAACATCAATGGAATTTGTATCTTTGTGGTACCAGTGCCGGTGGCACGTGGCACATAAGAAAACCATCCGAACGTGGCCGTAGCCAGTACCGCATCGACTGGCCTCCGTGCTGTGGGCACGTAACAAGCACCTGTGGGCACGTAACAAGCACCATCCGATCGTGGCCGTTTGCCAGCCTCATCTGGCACCTGTGTCGGTGGCACATAAAAACACCATCCGAGCGTGGCCGTCTGCCAGCCTCGTCTGGCACCTGTGTTGGTGGCACATAAAAAACACCATCCGAGCGTGGCCGTCTGCCAGCCTCGTCTGGCACCTGTGTCGGTGGCACATAAAAACACCATCCGAGCGTGGCCGCCTGCCAGCCTCGTCTGGCACCTGTGTCGGTGGCACATAAAAACACCATCCGAGCGTGGCCGTCTGCCAGCCTCGTCTGGCACCTGTGTCGGTGGCACATAAAATCACCCACTACACTCTCGGAGTGGTTGGCGTTAGGAAGGGCATCCAGCTGTAGAAACACTGCCAGATCTGACTGGACTGGTGCAGCTTTCGGGCTCCCCAGACCCCAGTTGAACCGTCCAACCCATGCTAGCATGGAAAGCGGACGTTAAATGAAAAAAAAAAAAAATGATGATGATATACATACAGAAATTTCTGTCGATCTTTTTTCGAGTAGCGTGCATATTGTGAAAAAATCATATGGTAAATGGACAATATGTCCAATTTTTCGGCATATTTGGCATTAGAAATTTTTTCGATTGCCCTTATTTATGAATTGTTTATATATATATATATATATATATATATATTATATATATATATATACATACATACATATATGTATGTGTGTGTATATATATATATATGTATATATATATTTGTATATATGTATGTGTGTATATATACATATATATGTGTATATAAACTTCATCTTTTACTTGTTTCAGTAATTAGACTGTGGCCATGCTGGAGCACTGCATTGCAGTTTTTATTCAAACAAATCAACCCCAGTACTTATTTTATTTTCTTAAACCTGTTACATTTTCTATCAATCTCTTCTGCTGAACTGCCAAGTCACAGGGACATAGACATACCGACACTGATTGCAAGTAGTGGTGGAGGAAAGACACAGACACAAAGACACACACACACACATAGATATAGATATATGACAGGCTTCTTTCAGTTTCCATCTACCAAATCCCCTTTTCTGCAAAGTATTCAGTTTTTATAACTTGACATAAAAACAAGCATTGATGTATAAATACATACGTATATATTTTTATGGCTGTGTGGTAAGAGCCTTGCTTCCCAACCACATGGTTCTGGGTTCAATACTACTGCTTGTCATCCTTGAGCAAGTATCTTCTACTCACTAGCATAGCTAGGGGGAGGACAGTAGGGGCAGCACTTTTAAAGGGGCGGCACATTTGGGTCTGCTGTAGATAATATGTGTTTTTTCTGTTGGGTCGAGCGGCAGCAAATGGAAGGGCCGCCCTGGGCAGCACACACTCTAGCTACGTTAGTGCTTCTACTATAGCCTTGGGGTGACCAAAGCCTTTTCACTAGATTTGGTAGATGGGAATTGAAGGAAGCCCATTTGATGTGTGTGTATACAAATGTATACGATGGGCTTCTTTCAGTCTCCATCTATCAAATCCACTCATAAGGCCTTAGTCAGCCCAAGGCTATACTCTCTCTCTTTACTCTTTTACTTGTCTCAGTCATTTGACTGTAGCCATGCTGGAGCACTGCGATAGTCAAGCAAATCGACCCCAGGATTTATTCTTTGTAAGCCTAGTACTTATTCTATTGGTCTCTTTTGCCGAACCACTAAGTTATGGGGATGTAACCACACCAGCATCGGTTGTCAAGCGATGTTCGAAGGACAAACACAGACACACAAACATACACATACATATATATATATATATATACATACATATATACGACGGGCTTCTTTCAGTTTCCGCCTACCAAATCCACTCACAAGGCTTTGGTCGAGCCTGAGGCTATAGTTGAAGACACTTTCCCAAGTTGCCATGCATTGGGATTGAACCCAAAACCATGTGGTTAGGAAGCAAGCTTCTTATTACCCACGCCTGGTGATTATATAATAGATAAAAATGATATTATAAAAACGATATTATCAAGTGTCTGCTTTCTTAAATTTCAAAGAAAAGTTAAAACATGCAAAAATCATGAATTGTGAATTGAAAAATTAACCAAAAATTTTCTTGAAAGAACTTTTGAAAATGTCTAACAAAAATCAAAAGAGAAATAGAGAAATATCTTGAAGATATTACATAACTTTTATACATGCCAGGAAAATCAAAATTCATGAAAGTTTTATTGCGAAATTATCATAATAGGTTTTCGATGCCGAATGTGAAATCTTTTTCTCTGAATGTGAAAACTATTTCTTTAATTTCCTTGAAATTATAATTGCTCTGAGAATGTAGTCATGAGAGTGGAAGTAATGACAACATGTGTCTACATTTAAAGAGACAGACAGGAAACCAGGAGAAAAGGTGGTTTGCAATGAAGGGGAGACGTCGAGAGCGAAAGCAGGTTTCTGGAGAATATGGTATTCGAAATGAACTATAAAAGCAATGTGTACATTAAAAAAATATATATATTGAATTTGGAATTTTTAACACTATAATATAATTTTACACTAATTCACAATGATTTTAGAGTTTTGGTTACATACATGTATATACTTGCATTAGCATCTTTTAAGTACTAATTTTATAGGTACAGCTAGAGGAAAACAAAAGCCCTTCCTTTGCACTCCAGTTGGGTCGACCTTTGCATTTACCTCAAATGTGGGCAACCTAGATGCATCATTTCTAAGTGCAGGGTCTGTTTGCACTGATACCATCATATTTTATAGGCACAGGTGTGGCCGTGCGGTAAGAAATTTGCTTCCCAACCACTTGGTGCCTGGTTCAGTCCTTTTGCATGGCACCTTGGGCAAGTGTCTTCTACTCCAATATAGCCTTATGTTGACCAAAACCTGGTAAATAGATTTGGTAGATGGAAACTGAAAAGAAGCCCAGTTTGTGCGTTTGTGTGTATTTCTCCCTCTCGGCTTGATAACTGCTATTGAGGTGTTTATGTCCCTGTGACTTAGGGGTTCAGTGTAAGAGACTGATGGAATATATACCAGGTTAATATAAGTACTGGGGTAGATTCATTCAACTAAAAATACTTCAAGATGATGCACCAGCATGGCTGCTGTTTAATGACTGAAACAAGGAAAAGATATGTATATATATATATATATATATAGATAGATAGATAGATAGATATATATATCATCATCATCGTTTAATGTCTGCTTTCTGTGCTGGCATGGGTTGGATGATTTGACTGAGGACTGGCAAACCAGATGGCTGCACCAGGCTCCAATCTGATCTCGCAGAGTTTCTACAGCTGGATGCCCTTCCTAATGCCAACCACTGTGAGTGTGTAGTGGGTGCTTTTTAATGGGCCACCGGCACAAGGGCCAGTCAGGCAGTACAGGCAACGGCCGTGCTCAAACGGTGTTTTTTATGTGCCACATGTAAAGGAGCCACTCCAGCGGCACTGGTAATGACCTTGCTCGAATGTTGCTTTTTACGTGCCACCGGCACGGAAGCCAGTTAGCTGCTCTGGCAATGATTATGCTCAGATGGAGTTCTTACATATATATATATATATATATATATATATATACACACACACACACACACACATGCACACATTGATATGTGTTAGTGTGTGTATGTTTATGTCACTTTGCTCTGACATTGCAACATAGTTGTAAATGAGTGTCACTGTTAAACAAGCGGTGTCATTCATTTCCAATCTTCCGCAAGAACGTCTGGTCAAGGGGAAATGTTATCTTGCTTAAAATTACGTGAAGGTTGGTGACAGGAAGGGCATCCAGCTGTAGAAAATCTACCTGAATGAAAATTTCGTCTGACTCATATAAGCACGAAAAAGTGAACATTAAAACAACGATCTTGTTGGTAATATCATCATCATCATCGTTATTATCATTTAACATCCATTTTCTATGCTGGCATGGGTTGGATGGTTTAAACAGAGCTGGTAAGGCCAGGGGCTGCACCAGACTCCATTGTCTGTTCAGGCATGGTTTCTACAGCAGGATGCCCTTCCTTATGCCAACCACTTCACAGAATGTATTGGGTTTTTTTTATGCGGCACCAGCACCAGTGTCAATTCTGTTGTAATGAGCAAGTTTTCTTGATGGTCCTTAGTCATCTCCTTCATAAGGCCCAGAGATCAACCTTGAGTACTTTGTCCCATGTCTTCCTTACTCTTTACTCTACTCTATTACTCTTTTACTTGTTTCAGTCATTCGACTGTGGCCATGCTGGAGCACTACCTTTAGTCAAGAAAATCAACCCAGGACTTATTCTATCGGTCTCTTTTGCCAAACCACTAAGTTACGGTGGACGTAAACACACCAATGTCGGTTGTCAAGCGATGTTGGGGGGACAAACACAGACACACCCATATATATATATATATATATATATACATATACATATATACGATGGGCTTCTTTCAGTTTCCATGTACCAAATCCACTCACAAGGCTTTGGTCGGCCCGAGGCTATAGTAGAAGACACTTGCCCAAGGTGCCATGCAGTGGGACTGAACCTGGAACCATGTGGTTGATAAGCAAGCTACTTACCACACAGCCACTCCTACACCTATTATAAAAACCTTCTAGTACTACTAGGCTCCGGAGAGATTCGAACACTCGGCCTCCAGTTTACTTATTAATAGGAATAAAATATTTTAGTATTGGTAAAATCCATAAGGTTAGCCAGAAGAAATGATGGAATTGTTCCTGAGTTTATTTATACACAGTTGCAGAAAGTCTCCATATTTCTCAAGAAAATAAAATGAAACAGAATAAAATCTAGCTTCTGTTACTAAAACATTCTTAAGTGCTGAACAAAAAAAGTTCTTAAATTTAATAAAGTAAATATTTATTTAATTTTATTTTATCTCATTGGAAAATTTGAAGAATTTCTGTACTTTTATATAAATGAAGTCTTTGCTGTGGCTGCGTGATAAGAAAGTTGTTTCCTGATTGCATGATTCTGGGTTTAGTTCTACTATGGGGCAACCGGGGCCATTACTTTTAATTATAGCCCTGGACTGACTAAAGCACTGCATTGTGATGGAAACTGAAAGAAGCCCATCATGTGTGTGTGTACAAATATAAGTATATATATATATATATATTTGGTAGAAGGAAACTGAAAGAAATGCATTGTGTATATATATATAATATATATATATATATATATATATATATATATTATATATATATATATATATATATATATAGGTGAGAAAGTTGGTGTGTGAAAGCACGTGGTTGGATGTATAAAAAATAGAAAAGAGTGAAAAAACTACAGAAGGCTTGTTTTATCAGGTTAAAGAATATATTTAAGTTGTTATGTTAGAAAAATGTTAGAAAATTTTGTATATAGTAGCATAGTTTGTATATAGTAACATAGTTATTTCTCCAAAAACTATGTTACTATATACATAGTATATAGTAACATATGACGGCAGAGGTGTCAAACATCGTTATAGAGAGAATGTGAAGGGAAGGGGGAAAGAGAGAGAGACGGAGGAAGACTGGCAGTTAGCCAAAGAAACGACAATCATACAGTGAGAGGGGTGGAGGAAGAAAGAGTAACAGAGGCTATCAAACAACGTTATAGAGAGGAGTGAAAGGAAGGGAGGAAAGAGAGACAGAGGAAGAAAAGGTCATATATGAAAGAGAGAAGACTTGTCAAAGTGTGCGTTTTTTGCCCTAGCAATGACACCTTTTAAGATAGGGATTTCTAACCTAGCCCACTCGCATCCTCACCTCATTTTACATGTCCCTGTAAATTTTGGAGTCAATCCGACAGGATCTAGTGGCCTTTAACCCGTTCCAATGCCAAAACCAGATAAACTTGTCCCCACAACATCGGTTGACAACCGATGCTGGTGTGTTTAGTCCCGTAACTTAGCGGTTCGGCAAAAGAGACTGATAGAATAAGTACCAGGCTTACAAAGAATAAGACCTGGGGTCGATTTGCTCGACTAAAGGCGGTGCTCCAGCATGGCCACAATCAAATGACTGAAACAAGTAAAAGAGGGTTGATTTGTTTGACAAAATTCCTCAATGTGATGCCCCAGCATGGCCACAGTTTGAAGACTGAAACAAGTAAGAGATAATAACACAGAATGTACTGGATGTTCTCATCTTGTAATCGAGATGAATCTGCATTTTAGGGCTGTAGTTTGAAAAACTGAGGAATGATCTGTGTTGTGCTGCCCTTCACTGAGAAACCTTCCTCTGAGTTTTGCAAGGGGTAACATGTTCTCTTTGAGCTGTGTATATCTGTCACAAATGACGTAAATACTAAGTTTCTTGGAATATAGTTATGTAAAAAGATCATGATTCTTCTTTCATTGAATTGGCTGCCAACAGAGACGTCTGTTTCCCTAAGCAGCACCGGGTATCCTGCTAGTATGTATAAGTGTATATATACATACACATATATATATGCACATACATACATATATATATATGTATATACATACAAATATATGCATATACATACATATATGTATATAAGTACATACATATATTTATATACATATATATATGTATATACGTACATATATTTATATACATACATGTATATATATACATACATATATGTATATACGTACATATATATATGAATATACTTACATATAGTTATATAAATACATGTATATATATATATATATGTATATATTCATATATGTATATACATACATATATATATGTATATATATATGTATGTATATGCATATATATATATGCATATACATACATATATATGTATATAACTATATATATATATATGTATATAACTATATATATATATGTATATACCTACCTATATATATATATGTATATACCTACCTATATATATATATATATATATAATATATATATATATACATATATATATACACAC
>NC_043023.1:1683806-1694623 GCF_006345805.1 Octopus sinensis
ATATATGTGTGTATATATATATGTATGTATTTATATATGTGTGTGTGTGTATATATATATATATATGTATGTGTGTATATATGTGTATATATATATGTGTGTGTATATATATACGTGTATGTATATATATGTGTATATATATGTGTATATATGTGTGTGTGTGTGTGTGTATTTAAACAAAAGTATTGTAGACAGTGACTTTGAAGTTTTGGCTAGCTAAGCCATCAATGGATGATAGCTTAGCTGGCCGAGACTTTGCAGTCACTGTCAACAAAGTTCTTGTAAAAGAATAATAACTTTGTACTCAACAAAAGTACAGAGTAACCCTTTAGATTAATATAAAATTTTTATTATAACACCCACAAAACAAACACTGGGGGGACATACAATCTGGGCGGATACCGTGGGGGCTCTCAGTGAAGTTCCAGGTTACAGCTAATGAGATTGATCAGTATTTAACATCTGTGACTGCAATTAGCTGTCAGTCACTCTGTGAATTCTTCCAATGGGTAATTCCATGTTGGCTTTGCGTAGATGGTTATATTGTCTGGAGGATATATTAGTAATAATCATAAGGATATAGAGCATGGGGACTTGTTCATCCTCAAAATTTCTTTCTCCTGGTTTTACAATTTTAAACAACATAGAGGCACAGGAGTGGCTGTGTGGTAAGTAGCTTGTTTACCAACCACATGGTTCCGGGTTCAGTCCCACTGCGTGGCACCTTGGGCAAGTGTCTTCTACTATAGCCTCAGGCCGACCAAAGCCTTGTGAGTGGATTTGGCAGACAGAAACTGAAAGAAGCCCGTCGTATATATGTATGTATGTGTATATATGTATGTGTGTGTATATGTTTCTATTTGTCCCCCTAGCATTGCTTGACAACTGATGTTGGTGTGTTTATGTCTCCGTCACCTAGCGGTTCGGCAAAAGAGACCGATAGAATAAGTACTGAGCTTACAAAGAATAAGTCGAGTTGCTCAATTAAAGGCGGTGCTCCAGCATGGCCGCAGTCAAATGACTGAAACAAGTAAAAGAGTATATATATATATTTGTAAATATATATTTATATACTTATATATCATCATCATCATCATCGTTTAACGTCCATTTTCCATGCTAGCATGGGTTGGACGGTTCAACTGGGGTCTGGGAAGCCAGGAGGCTGCGCCAGGCCCAGTCTGCTCTGGCAGTGTTTCTACAGCTGGATGCCCTTCCTAATGCCAACCCCTCTGAGAGTGTAGTGGGTGCTTTTTATGTGCCACCTACACAGGTGCCAGACGAGGCTGGCAAATGGCCACGATCGGACGGTGCTTTTTACGTGCCACCAGCACGGAGGCCAGTCGGGGCGGTGCTGGCAACGGCCACGTTCGGCTGGTTCTCTTCCATTGATGTTGAAAGATTTCGATTTCGATTTTCACTTGCCTCAACAGGTCTTCACAAGTAGGGTTTGTGTCACAATGAGAGGGACTGGTATCCAGAAGGCCCAAGGTGGCAGGTAGCACTATGCAAATGCTATGCAAGGACCATAGTCAAACACTCGGTTCAATAATGGTATGAGTGGGAGTCTAATGTGGGTCTTGTATGAGCATGAATACATTAGATAAATGAGACAGCAAAGCCAAGGCTATTTGGAATTTTCAGGACATTTATAAAGAGAAAGTTAGTCTTACAGCTATTTCTGGGATACTAGGGATATCGCTTCATCAGAGACAAAGTGAAAAGGTTAAATAGAGGGAAATAGTAGAATTCAATATAAGGAGTTGTTTTGGACTCTGCTATTTTACTATAATTATTGAACTCTACTATTTCCCACTATTTAACCATCTCACATCATCTCTGATGAAGGGACATCCTTAATATCCCAGAAACAGCCATAAGACTAACTTTCTCTTTATAAATGTCCAAAAAATTCCACACAACCTTGGCTTTGTTGTCTCATTTTATTTAACATATAATTATTACTTATATACTCTTTACTCTTTTACTTGTTTCAGTCATTTGACGGCAGCCATGCTGGAGCACCACCTTTAATCGAGGAACTCGACCCCGGGATTTATTCTTTGTAAGCCCAGTACTTATTCTATCGGTCTCTTTTTGCCGAACCGCTAAGTGACGGGGACATAAACACACCAGCATTGGTTGTCAAGCAATGCTAGGGGACAAACACAGACACACAAACACACACACGCATATATATATATACATATATACAACGGGCTTCTTTCAGTTTCCGTCTACCAAATCCACTCACAAGGTTTTGGTCGGCTCGAGGCTATAGTAGAAGACACTTGCCCAAGGTGCCACGCAGTGGGACTGAACCCGGAACCATGTGGTTGATAGACAAGCTACTTACCACACAGCCACTCCTGCGCCTATGTAAAATGTATTTGTAAAATGTAGGGGATTACTCCAAAACATTTACCAGTTCGCTCTCAGTTAGGTATTCAAAATAGGTTATTCAATAGTTAATATATAAATCCAATAAAGTTCTAATAATATATGAATTTAGAGGTATACTCTGTTGGATAATTCTGAATATATTACCTTAACAATACAGGTTTTCTGGAGTATATAATATCAACAATAATAATAATAATAAGGATTATTACGAATGTGGATAGGAATACCTTTAATTCTTTTAATTTATATATATATATACACAGTTACAGTAGGCGCAGGAGTGGCTGTGTGGTAAGTGGCTTGCTTATCAACCACATGGTTCCGGGTTCAGTCCCGCTGCGTGGCATCTTGGGCAGGTGTCTTCTGCTATAACCCCGAGCCAACCAATGCCTTGTGGGTGGGTTTGGTAGACGGAAGCTGAAGGAGGCCTGTCGTATATATGTATATATATATATGTGTGTGTGTATATGTTTGTGTGTCTGTGTTTGTCCCCCTAGCATTGCTTGACAACCGATGCTGGTGTGTTTACGTCCCCGTCACTTAGCGGTTCGGCAAAAGAGACCCGGGGTCGATTTGCTCGACTAAAGGTGGTGCTCCAGCATGGCCGCAGTCAAATGACTGAAACAAGTAAAAGAGTAAAGCGTAAAGAGTATATATATATATATACACACACAGTTACAAGTACAGCGTGGAAGGTGTTTATAAGCCATTTAAAAACACACAAAAAGCGTTAGATTTACTTCAACATTTAAATTTTGTTTGTTAAAATATTTTCGGCGCTTTGAAACTGTGACCTGTTCACTGACAAAATTCTGTGCTGCATGGAATTTTGCCAGTATGGCCACACCACAATTCAACAATTCAATGATTGGAACCAGTGAAAATATTAAAGAATGTCAATATATGCGTGTGTGGGCATGCATGTAGTCTGAGTGTGTAAGGGTGTGTGTGTGTGTATATATATATATGTTTGTTTATACATACATTTCCTGACATTAAACATACACACACACCCACACACACACACATATATATATATATATGTAATAGAAATATGTTACGAAAAGAAAATATAAAATACACGTGGAAATGTAATGGTAAAATATGAAAAATCAACGAAAATGCATATTGCAAATAAAAAAAGGCTATTTATGACAGGTAGTGACAAATATATACATTTAGATTGACTGAGGTAGTAAAACAAGTCCTAAAAGTCATTATTATGAGATGATTATAAGATGATAATAAAGTAAGAGAACAAAACGAACCAATGGTTTATATATATATATATATATTCTTTTACTTGTTTTTATATATATATATATATATATATATATATAGGTGCAAGAATGGCTGTGTGGTAAGTTTGCTTGCTTCCCAACCACATGGTTCTGGTTTCAGTCCCAGCCTCGAACCAACAAAAGCCTTGTGAGTGGATTTGGCAGACGGAAACTGAAAGAAAGCCATCAAATATATATGTATATATTTATGTGTGTGTGTGTGTGTATGTATTTGTTCCCCACTCCATCGCTTGACAACTGGTATTGGTTTGTTTACATTCCTGTAAATTAACAGTTCAGCAAAAGAGACTGATAGAATAAGTGCTAGGCTTACAAAAAATAAGTCTTGGGGTCGATTTCTTCAACTAAAAACCTTTTAAGGTAGTGCTCCAGCATGACCACAGTCAAATGACTGAAACATCATCATCATCGTTTAACATCCGCTTTCCATGCTGGCATGGGTTGGACAGTGCAACTGGAGTCTGGGAAGCCCAAAGGCTGCACCAGGCCCAGTCTGCTCTGGCAGTGTTTCTACAGCTGGATGCCCTTTCTAACGCCAACCACTCTGAGAGTGTAGTGGGTGCTTTTTATGTGCCACCAACACAGGTGCCAGACGAGGCTGGCGAACGGCCATGCTCAGATGGTGCTTTTTACGTGCCACCGGCAAGGAGGCCAGGTGAGGCTGGCAATGGCCATGATCGGATGGTGTTTGTTACGTGCCACCGGCATGGAGGCCAGTCAATGCGGTCCTGGCTACAGCCACGTTCGCATGGCTCTCTTACGTGCCACCGGCACTGGTATCACAACTACAAATTCCATTGATGTTGATCAACAAGTAAAAGAATGTATATATATATATAGGTGCAGGAGTGGCTGTGTGGTAAGTAGCTTGCTAACCAACCACATGGTTCCAGGTTCAGTCCCACTGCATAGCACCTTGGGCAAGTGTCTTCTGCTATAGCCCCGGGCCGACCAATGCCTTTTGAGTGGACTTGGTAGACGGAAACTGAAAGAAGCCTGTCGTATATATGTATATATATATATATATATATATATATATATGTATGTGTGTGTGTTTGTGTTTGTCCCCCTAGCATTGCTTGACAACCGATGCTGGTGTGTTTACGTCTCCGTCACTTAGCGGTTCGGCAAAAGAGACCGATAGAATAAGTACTGGGCTTACAAAGAATAAGACCCGGGGTCGATTTGCTCGACAAAAGGCGGTGCTCCAGCATGGCCGCAGTCAGATGACTGAAACAAGTAAAAGAGTAAAGAGTATACATATATATGTGCATGTTTAATGTCAGGAAATGTATGTATAAACAAACAGAACACTTTGAGTAGCTCCAGCCCAGAATCACTGACCTCGTGCAAGTTGTTTGTATATACACTCTGTATGTTATTTCATCTGATTATATACATCACATCCTGCTGCATCAGCTATGAGAACTTAGGTGTTTTATCTGCATACATACACAGATGTGCATGTGTGTGTGTGGATGTGTGCATGTTCACATCTCTTTACCCATATATCTTTTTACCTCTCTCTCTGGTTCTCTGTTTTACAAATCCATCTGTGTACCTATATACTTATCTATCTATCTATCTATCTATCTATCAATCTGCCTGTCTGTCTGTCTATCATATCAGTCTATCTCTCTCTCTATCGATCTGTCTATCTATCTATCTGTCTATCTATCTCATCTATCTATCTATCTCACCTATCTATCATATTTGTCTATCTATCTATCAATCATATTTGTCTATCTATCTATCTATATCTCTCTCTCTCTCTATCTATCTATCTATCATTCTATCTGTCTATCTATCTATCTATCTATCATCTCTCTATCTATCTATCTATCTATCATTTCTCTATCTATCTCATCTATCTATCATATTTGTCTATCTATCTATCTATCATATTTGTATATCTCTCTCTCTATCTATCTATTTATCAATCTGTATCTACATATCTATCCATTTGTCTGTCTCTATAACTATATCTATCTATCTATCTATCTATCTGTATGTCTGTCTGTCTATCTATCTGTCTCTATAACTATCTATCTTATTTATTATTATCATTATTACTACTACCTCCTCCTCCACCACCACTACATTTAATTTATACACTTACAAATGGTTGTGTCTATATGTGTAAATGAGAGTTCATCTCTATATGCAGAGATACACAGACACGTATTTTACATTAATAAACACTTTTAAAAGACCTTTACATTTTCAGATTCTTTTCCTTATATTTTTACTCATGCACTAACTCCCAACTTTACTTTACTTTACTTTGCTCTCCCTCCCTCCCTCTCTCTCTCTCTCTGTGTTTGTGTGTGAGAGAGAGAGAGAGAGCTGGCAGAAACATTATCACGCCGGGCGAAATGCTTAGCGGTATTTCGTCTGCCGCTACGTTCTGAGTTCAAATTCCGCCGAGGTCAACTTTACCTTTCATCCTTTCGGGGTCGATTAAATTAAATAAGTACCAGTTACGCACTGGGGTCGATATAATCGACTTAATCCGTTTGTCTGTCCTTGTTTGTCCCCTCTGTGTTTAGACCCTTGTGGGTAGTAAAAAAACAGGTATTTCGCCTGCCGTTACATTCTGAGTTCATATTCCGCCGAGGTCGACTTTGCCTTTCATCCTTTTGGGGTCAATTAAATAAGTACCAGTTACATACTGGGGTCGATGTAATCGATTTAATCCGTTTGTTTGTCCTTGTTTGTCCATTCTGTGTTTAGCCCCTTGTGGGCAGTAAAGAAAGATAGGTGTGTGTGTGTGTGTTAATTATGCCAGGACTGATACGAAATCCATCTGTACTGGCTGAAAATCAAAATCACATAAAATGACGTACTCCGAGGGGTACTGTATAAATGAAAGCTGGGATGGTCATAGCTGGAACATCTTTGATCATTGGTCTACTGGACCAGGACTGACCTGGGGTTCAACGGCAACAAGTATAGCCATTAATATTATACTATACATTCGATAACGTTGTTGTTGATACGCTCTGTGTGAATGAAAGATTAGATGGTCACAGATGGAACGTCTTTGATTATAGGAGGACTGCAGGGTCAGTAATGACCTGGGGTTAAAAAAAGATAACAACAACTATAGACTTTAATACTAACTACTATTAGATAATGTAGTCCTAGATACACTATGCCTGAATAAAAGGTTGGAAGGTCACAGGTGGAACATCTCTGATCACAGGTCTGCTGGATCAGGACTGACTTGGGGCTAAACAGCAACTATAGTCACTAATACTAACTACTATAGTATACATTAGGTAAATTTAGTCCTAGATACATCTTCAGTAAAAAGGTGTAATGGTCACGTTTGGAATGTCTGATCATAAACCTGCTGGATGAAGACAGATTTGGGGCTGAAAAAAATAAACAACCGTAGCCACTTATATAAACTACTATACTATACATTAGATACTGTAGTCCTAGATACACTATGTCTGAATAAAAGATGGGATTGTCAGAGCTGGAACATCTTTGATCATAGATCTGCTGGATTAGGACTGACATGGGGCTAAGCAACAAGAACAACAACAACCATAACCACTAATACAGACTACAATACTATACATTAGATAATGTAGTCCTAGATACACCATGCCTGAATAAAAGATGGGATGGTCACAGCTGGAACATCTTTGATCATAGGCAAACTGGATCAGGACTGACCTGGGGCTAAACAACGACAACCACAACAATCATAACCACTAATACAGACTACAATACTATACATTAGATAATGTAGTCCTAGATTCACTATGCCTGAATAAAAGATGGGATGGTCACAGCTGGAACATCTTTGATCATAGATCTGCTGGATCAGGATGGACCTAGGGTTAAACAACAATAACAACTATAACCAACTACTTTACAGTACATTAGATAATGTAGTCCTAGATACACTATGTCTAAACAAGAGGTAAGACCTGTCTGATCATAGGATCTCTATAGGATCAGGATTGACCTGGGGCCAAAATAGCAACGACTGAAACCAATTATACGAACCACTATACTATGCCTGATTAAAAGACTGGATGGTCACAGCTGGATCCCACCTAGCCTAGGGCTAATGAACAAGCACAAACAGTGATTGAATATAGGTGTTATTTACATGAAATTACCAAAATTCGTTAACGAAGCTAATTCGAGAAGAATATTTATGGCTAATTAACATTTTAATATAAAATTTAATGCTATTCGATCTCATCAATTGTTAATATTTGATTGAGGGCTTGACCTCCCTTGTCGTATACAGTTTCAGACACACACATTTTATACATACAGATGCATATATATACATACATACACACACATATATATATAAATATATATACTAGATATTCACATATATACATGTGTTTCTGTGTGTCTATTATTTCTTGTATGTTTGTGAGTGTGTGTCTGTGTGTGTGTGTATATATATATAATATATATATATATATATATATATGCAGATATGTATGTATGTATAAATATACAAATATACACTGGCAACAATATACGCACTTGTGCATACACATAACAGTTTATATTTAGGTGTGTGTCTGTGCATTTGTTTGCATATTTGTGCACATAGAGAGCGAGTATATATGCATGTGTGTGTGTGTATTTATATGTATAATATATATATGTATATATATGTATGTGTGCATAATATATATATATATCTATGTGTAAATAAGGTCTGTCTATGTGTATGTGTGTGTATGTAAACACACATTCATGCACACATATAGATAAGCATTATGCAAAATGTGCATGGAAAGCCTGCTTGTACTTTTCAGTATCGACCCCAAAGGCATGAAGGGCAAAGCTGACCTCAGTAGGATTTGAACTCACAAGTGCAGACAGCCAGAACGAACTTCCCAACCTCTTATGTCCTAGATTGTAATAAGTCTGCCACAAATAAATGGATTGGTGAGTGTGTAATTTCACAAAGAAAAGTAATCAATAGGTGCAGGAGTGGCTGTGTGGTAAGAAGCTTGCTTACCAACCGCATGGTTCCGGGTTCAGTCCCACTGTGTGGCACTTTCAGCAAGTGTCTTCTACTATTGCCTTGGGCCAACCAAAGCCTTGTGAGTGGATTGGTAAACGGAATACACCAGTACTATAATGGATACTTCTATCCCTTAGGCAGTTATTTTAACCTCTAATTCAGCTAACTTCATGTGTGTGTGTATTTGTGTGTCTGTGTTTGTCCCCCCACCATCACTTGACAACAGATGTTAGTGTGCTTACTTCCCAATGACTTAGTGGCCCGGCGAAAGAGACCGATAGAATACGTACTAGGCTCACAAAGAATGAGTCCTGAGGTCGATTAGTTCAACTGAAGGCAGTGCTCCAGCATGACTGCAGTTAAATGACTGAAACAAGTAAAAGAGTAATATATGGAGTAGACATATGCAAACTTAAATGCATATTTGTGTATATATATGTATATATATATATATATATATATATATATATGCATATACATACACACATCTATATATATACATATATATACCTCATATGTTCTTAAAATTTAAATCTACATCTTTGTCTGTATATCTACCTTCTCTATAATGTTGCTACTTGATTTGAAACTTTTTGTATTAATGGAAAACCTCTATAATTGGCTGATGAGTACTCAGCATCTTAAATCTGTTGTAATACTTACAACATTTAATAAAATGATGTAGTACGAAACGATCGTACCAAATTACCGGAGTCATTCTTGTTGCTTATTTTGATTATATATATATATATATACACATACACACACACATATATACATGTGTGTGTGTGTGTGGTGTGTGATACACCGTGCATTTGAAGACCCATTGAGCCAAGTGAGACTGTAGTCATGGCCGATGCCAGTGCCGTCTGATTGGCATCTCTGCCAGTGGCACGTAAAAAACACCCACTACATTCTCGGAGTGATTGGCATCAGGAAAGGCATTCAGCCATAAAGACCTTTGCCAAATTAGATCAGGACCTGGTGCAGTTCCCCAGCTTACCAGTTTTCAGTCAAACTATCCAACCAATGCCAGCATGGAAAACAGACAAATGATGATGACGATGACAAAGATGATGTGTACGTGTGTGTGTGTGTGTGTGTGTGTGTATATATATATATATATATATATATATTATATAAAATCCATTCTGTCTGTCTGTGTGTGTGTCTTCTAGGATCTCGGGCATCCTCCATCCGATTGCGCTCAAATTTTATATGTAGATACTGACTGTATCAGGGCGTGTATAGGTCTTGAAAAAATTACAAAAATCGATTCCAGGTGAGAATGCAATCGATAAAGCCATTCTCCCAGTCAACAGCCTTATCATTACTGGTACTTTAACCCTTTAGTGTTTAAACCGGCCAAATCTGGCCCAGATATTCTACATATTTTATATTCAAACTGGTAATATCTAGCCCCTCACACCTACCCGACAATGTCATTCTAAATATAAACAATCACATCATTGAAACCTCAAAGCTATAAGATAATGCATGATTAATTCAAAACAATTTGAGTGGAAAAGCATTACATTTAACAGAGTAATCTGAACACTAAAGGGTTAAACTCTTTGGTTGCATATTTGCGTGAATAAAATCGCTTTTCTTTGGAATAGAAAAAAAGTCTATCTTTATTTCTTCTTTTGCTGGTGTCTCAAATCAGTGTTTCTCAAAGGGGAGGCCTATGGGATGGTCGGACAAGTTGTTTTGAGAAAATTTGGTTTAGATGTTTGACAACACAGAACCATCCATTGGACGGAGGATGTTTTGCTCATATATATATAAACAAGGATACGATATAAATTTATATATTTATTTCACCATTATATTCACTGAGGTGGTATTCTGACCATATCACACGAGGAGTTTTAGGCAAGCAATTTAAACTGGTCATGTGCATACGTGCTTATATATGTATGTATACATTTGTATATGTAAGTATATTATATGTTGTATACATATATATTTGTATTTATGTGCTATCTGAATATATTCCACTGATGAAGGCAAAGCATTTCTTATGCAGATCCAGAAATCTGGGATCTGGAATTATCCAGTAATTTTTTTGCTAGTTTATTTTATCTCTTTGTCTTCTC
>NC_043023.1:1694723-1702223 GCF_006345805.1 Octopus sinensis
TACATTATATATATACATACATACATAGATACATACATATACATACATACATACATACATACATACATACATACATACATACATACATACATACATACATACATACATACATACATACATACATACGTAGGCGCAGGAGTGGCTGTGTGGTAAGTAGCTTGTTTACCAACCACATTGTTCCGGGTTCAGTCCCACTGCGTCGCACCTTGGGCAAGTGTCTTCTACTATAGCCTCGGGCCGACCAAAGCCTTGTAAGTGGATTTGGTAGACGGAAACTGAAAGAAGCCCGTCGTATATATGTATATATATGCGTGTGTGTGTTTGTGTGTCTGTGTTTGTTCCCCTAGCATTGCTTGACAACCGATGCTGGTGTGTTTATGTCCCCGTTACTTAGCGGTTCAGCAAAAGAGACTGATAGAATAAGTACTGGGCTTACAAAAGAATAAGTCCCGGGATCGAGCTGCTTGATTAAAGGCGGTGCTCCAGCATGGCCGCAGTCAAATGACTGAAACAAGTAAAAGAGTAAAGAGTAATATATATATATATACACATACATACACAATGGGCTTCTTTCAGTTTCCATCTTCCAAATCCACTCACAAGGTTTTGGTCTGCCGAAGCCAAAGAAGGCACTTACTCAAGGTGCTACGCAGGGGGGACAGCCATGCTGGAGCACCACCTTGAAGGATTTTAGTCAAACAAATTGGCCTGAGGAATTATTTTTTAAAGCCAAGTACTTATTCTATCAGTCTCTTTAGCTGAACTGCTAAGTTATGGGGGCCCTAGACACAACAGCATAACTTATCAAGAAATGGGGGGTGGGACAAACACAGACAAAAAGACACGTAGATACATGCACAGACACATAAATATGTGTGTGTGTGTGCATGTGTGTATTTTTGTGATGATTTAAAATGGTTGGATAATTAAGCATCTCTTTGCAGCATATTGGCTAGATAATTATATATGCATGTGTGTGTGGTTATATATATATATATATATATATATATATACAAAGTGAGATAGGGATTGTGAGTGTAACCCACTATGGGATATCATTTATCCAATATACTATATATATGTGTGTATGTATGTGTGTGAGTGTATGTGTATATATGTATGCATATATATATGTGCATATATGTAGATATATATATTATATATATATATGTGTGTGTGTGTGTGTATATATATATATATATGTATATAATATATGTATATATATATATGTATATATGTGTTTATATATATAATATATATATGTGCATATATATATATAATCAAAATAAACAACGAGGATATCCAAAGGTATTGTAGTACAATCATTTCATGCTACTTCATTTAATTAAACAATGTAAGTATTACATCAGTTTTAAAATGTAGAGCACTCTTCAGCCTTATTGCTTATTTTGATTATAATCACCCCATCTGATTTATATGGATAATACCATACCAAATTCTGGTGCCTTTAACTTAAGTACCATATTAAAATCAAAAACAGAAAACAAAGGACATCGCGGTTCACGTGTTTCAAGCTTTATAAATGACCTGTTCTTACATGAGTGTATAATAGATATAAAAGATGGTTTAAAGCTCTCTTCAGCCGCATACATTGTCATTCCAAAGAGTTACACCATATTATAAAAAATATGAAAAGTACATGAAGTATTACCCATTATAATAGGTATATTATATCTCCCTGAGAAAGTGTATTTGTAAAATTTTGTGACTGTATAACTGAAATTTTACAAATACAGGAAACTAGGGATAGATGAGTGGTTGGTGAGAGCAGTACAAACCATGTACAGGGATGGTGTCAGTAAGGTGAATTCCAGGTCTGTGGAATACTCAACCACCAACATGTTAATTTTACGAGCAGGCTATTCTGTTGATCGGATCACCTGGAGCCCTCATTAGTGGAAGCAGGTGACTCAGTCACCAGGTTGTCACACTTAGGATCATAAGATTGTAGTTTCAATTCCTGAACCAGGGGATGCATTGTGGCCTTGAGCAAGACACTTTACTTCACATTGCTCCAGTCCACTCACCTGGCAAAAATGAGTTGTACCTGTCTTTCAAGAGGGCCAGCCTTGTCATATTCTGTGTTACTCTGAATGTCCCTGAGAACTACATTAAGGGTACGTGTGTCTGTGGAATACTCAGCCACTTGCATGTTAATTTTACGAGCAGGCTGTTCTGTTGATCGGATCACCTGGAACCCTCATTAGTGGAAGCAGGTGACTCAGTCACCAGGGTGTCACACTTATGATTATAAGATTGTAGTTTCAATTCCTGAACCAGGGGATGCATTGTGGCCTTGAGCAAGACACTTTACTTCACGTTGCTCCAGTATACTCAGCTTTCAAAATGAGTTGTATCAGTAATTGAAAAGGGCCAGCCTTGTCATATTTTGTGTTATTCTCAATCTCCCTGAGGACTACGTAAGGGTACACATGTCTGTGGAGTACTCAACCACTTGCATGTTAATTTCATAAGCAGGCTGTTCCATTGATCAAATCAACTGGAACCCGCATCATCGTAATCGATGGAGTGCCACCGTTTCAGTGTCTGTCTGAAAGCATGGAAGGAAACCACTTTTGTTGGCTCTCTACGTATATAATTTCAAAAGTATTATAGCAACTGTCTCTCTCAAAGAACATTGCGCTATTCTTGAATTTTTCAACAGTCTTCACTTCGAATATTCCGAGACAATATTAGTTAATTACTGTAATTCCAATATGGAACAATTCCACACAGAAAATATTCATTGAGTCTTGACTTGGAAATGGAAAATTGAAAAATATCAAAACAACTAATTCAGAGAATTTTGTCAAAGGAATTGAAATAAATAAACAATTCTTTCCCTTTCTCTTGTTCTTTCACACTCACTCTCTCTCTCACTCTTTCATGCTCTCTCTCTTTCAACTCTCTATCTATCTATCTAGCTAACTAGGTATTTGTCTGGCTGTCTATATCTGTCTTTCTTTCTTCTCTCTCTATGCATTTTACTGTCTGTCTGCATCTCTTCCACTCACACCCTCTCTGTCGTTATTTTAATATATATATCTAGATATATATATATATATATATATATATGTGTGTAAATGTCAGACGATGAAAATGAGTGCTCAACTCCACATTGGTAGATAGAGCATATATATATATTATATATATATATATATATATATATATATATATGCTCTATCTACCAATGTGGAGTTGAGCACTCATTTTCATCGTCTGACATTTACATATATATGTATGCGTATATGTGTGTGTATGTGTGCGCGCGCGCACACATGCCACTCTCGCTTTCTTTTCTTCTCTCTGTCAATCTTTCTTTTTGCTTCTTTCTCTTACTATCTCTGTCTCCTTATGTTGCTATTTTTTGTGTGTTCTCCCTCCCCACTCTTGATTTTGCTTTGTCTCTCCCTCCTGACTTTCTCTCTACCCCCACCACTTTCTCTCTACCCCCACCATCTCTCTCTCTCACTCTCAATAGTTTTCGCTGCTTTGGATACTTTATATTCACATCTTTATTAATTCTTCATTACAATTATAATTATTATTAGGAACCGTTAGCATGCCAGGTGAAATACTCAACAGCATTTCATCTATTTTTACATTCTGAGTTCAAATTCTGCCAAGGTCAACTTTGCCTTTCATCCTTTCAGTATCAATAAATTAAGTACCAATCAAGTACTGGTTCGATATAATCTACAAGCTCCTTCCCTGAAAAATTCAGGCCTTCAGCCTATAGTAGAAAGGATTATTATTATTATTATTATTATTATCATTGTTGGGGGTGCATGGCCTAGTGGTTAAGGTGTTGCACTCACAATTTAGCAAGCAGGATTTCAATTCCTAGACTAGGTATTGCGTTGTGTTCTTTGCTTCAACACAGCAAATGTCTTCTCCAACACAGCAAATTTCCAAGGTCTCCATCACTTGTCATTGCCTCCATGTGACTCAACATCCAAAGATCACGCTTCACTACCTCATGCCATGTCTGCCTCTTCCACATTCAGAGAACATTATATATTTCTTTATTGCCTACAACGGGCTAAACATAGAGGGGACAAACAAGGACAGACAAAGGGATTAAGTCGATTATATCAACCCCCAGTGCGTAACTGGTACTTTATTTATCGACCCTGAAAGGATGAAAGGCAAAGTCAACATCGGCGGAATTTGAACTCGGAACGTAACGACAGACGAAATACGGCTGCGCATTTCGCCCGACGTGCTAACGTTTCTGCCAGCACAAAAATGAAAGATGGCATCGGAGGGGCTATGCATACCGTGTGCAGATCAATTCTTTCGCAAGTTATAGTGTAGCTTACCAATGCTTTTTAACTGAACTGAATTAAGCTTTGTAAGTGTTTGACTAAAAGAGGATTAGAAACCTAAAAATGATGAAATTAAGAAATCAACTCATAAATAAATGAAACCCTCGAATCTATCACTGTACGCATGCATACACATGTACGTACATACATACAAACACACATTGTCATACCTATGTATTTACTTATACATTAAAAAGGGACTCCCAGAGAACCCAAAATACTTGAAAACACATGCCACTCTCTCTGGGAGTCCCTTTTTAAAGTAGAAGAAATAGCTACGGTTTTGGCTGCTATTTCTAAACTTCGGTATGTGGTAAAGCAAATCTTTGCTGAACCCTAATTATTAAGTATTACTTAAGTTTACCGTGAAATGGTCCTTTTTTCATGCCGAATTCTACTTGGTGAAATTATTGATTACGTCTTAATTAATTAATTTTACCATTTGTTATTATTTACTAAAACATAATTGAAATCAATTAATAAATAGATCTAAATGAATGTCTACAGGCTGATGTTTGTCGATTGATTATCCTCTCCATTTTCTTATTTGCCTTATAAATTCTTGGTTTACCCCCACTCACACCTAGTATTCAATTGCAATACTGCCCTGCAACCATAAGCACTTGGATATAAATATATACGCTGTGACTGGCTTCTGCGCAAGTGGCATGTAAAAAGCACCATCCAATCGTGGTCAATGCCAGCTCCTCTGACCCGTGCCAGTGGCACATAAAAGCACCCACTACACTCTCGGAGTGGTTGGCATTAGGAAGGGCATCCAGCAGTAGAAACACTGCCAGATCAGATTGAGGCCTGGTGCAGCCTTCTGGCTTCTCAGACCCCAGTAGAACCATCCAATCTATGCCAGTATGGAAAACAGACCTTAAACAATGATGATGATAATGATGGTGACATTCAGTAGGATATTGGATATTTATTATCCCTTAAATGGTTGATTAACCTCTAACTCATACAGACATATGTATAATCTCTATGTATTTATGCATGTTTGAAGATAATAAAACCAAATTTTCATCATTTCGAGCCACTCACCCAAAGAGTATTTCTGCCAAATTTGGTGAAAATCCATTCAGCCGTTTTCTAGTAATTTTGCAAACACACAGACAGACAAAGACAAGTGATTACAATACCCTGCTTTCACTTACGCACACAGGGTAATAATGATAATAACAGTTTCAAATTTTGGTAGAAGGACAGTCATTTTAGGAAAGGAGAAAAGATGATTACATCGATCCCCCAGTATTCCACTGGTACCTATTTTATCAACAGTGAGAGGATGAAAGGCAAAGTCAATCTCAGTGGAATTTAAGATCTGAAAATAGAGAGAGAAAGCCATTCAGCATGGCATGCTAACAATTCTGCCAGCTTGCCACCTCATCAATGATATTCCTTCATACTACAGGCACAAGGCCTGACAATTTGCTGAAGGGGGCTAGGCAATTACATCGACCCCAATGTCCAGCTGGTACTGCTTTAACCCTTTCATTACTGTATTTATTTTGAGATGCTCTATATTTCTTTCAATTACTTTAAATATGACAAAGAATTTAGAAAAATAACTTAGTTATCATTCAGCTAGTGTTAGGAACATAAATTGTGACTAAGGTTTGGTGGGAGATTTTAATTCAGAACTTATGAAAACAGGACATTTGTACTACAGAGCCAGAGGTGGTTTCAGCCAGGTTGGTATCAAAAGGGTTAAATATAATAAAGGATCTAGTAAAATAACTTAGTTATCATTAAGCTAGTGTTAGGAACATAAATTGTGACTAAGGTTTGGTGGAAGATTTTAATTCAGAACTTATGAAAACAGGACATTTGTACTACAGAGCCAGTTTCAGCCAGGTTGGTATCAAAAGGGTTAAATATAATAAAGGATTTAGTAAAATAACCTAGTTGTCATTCAGCTAGTATTAGGAACATAAATTGTGACTAAGGTTTGGTGGAAGATTTTAATTCAAAATTTATGAAAACAGGACATTTGTACTACAGACCAGGGGTGGTTTCAGCCGGGTTGGTAACAAAAGGGTTAAATATAATAAAGGATTTAGTAAAATAACCTAATTGTCATTCAGCTAGTATTAGGAACATAAATTGTGACTAAGGTTTGGTGGAAGATTTTAATTCAAAATTTATGAAAACAGGACATTTGTACTACAGAGCCAGGGGTGGTTTCAGCCGGGTTGGTAACAAAAGGGTTAAATATAATAAAGGATTTAGTAAAATAACTTAGTTATCATTAAGCTAGTGTTAGGAACATAAATTGTGACTAAGGTTTGGTGGAAGATTTTAATTCAAAATTTATGAAAACAGGACATTTGTACTATAGAGCCAGGGGTGGTTTCAGCCGGGTTGGTAACAAAAGGGTTAAATATAATAAAGGATTTAGTAAAATAACTTAGTTATCATTAAGCTAGTGTTAGGAACATAAATTGTGACTAAGGTTTGGTGGAAGATTTTAATTCAGAACTTATGAAAACGAAGACATTTGTACTACAGAGCCAGAGCCGGTTTCAGCCAGGTTGGTATCAAAAGGGTTAAATATAATAAAGGACTTAGTAAAATAACTTAGTTATCATTCAGCTAGTGTTAGGAACATAAATTGTGACTAAGGTTTGGTGGAAGATTTTAATTCAGAACTTATGAAAACAGGACATTTGTACTACAGAGCCAGAGCCAGTTTCAGCCAGGTTGGTATCAAAAGGGTTAAATATAATAAAGAATTTAGTAAAATAACTTAGTTATCATTAAGCTAGTATTAGAAACATAAATTGTAACTAAGGTTTGGTGGAAGATTTTAATTCAGAACTTATGAAAACGAAGACATTTGTACTACAGAGCCAGAGCCGGTTTCAGCCAGGTTGGTATCAAAAGGGTTAAATATAATAAAGAATTTAGTAAAATAACTTAGTTATCATTAAGCTAGTGTTAGAAACATAAATTGTAACTAAGGTTTGGTGGAAGATTTTAATTCAAAACTTATGGAAACAAGACATTTGTATTACAGAGCCAGAGGCGGTTTCAGCTGGGTTGGTATCAAAAGGGTTAAATATAATAAAGGATTTAGTAAAATAACTTAGTTATCATTCAGCTAGTGTTAGGAACATAAATTGTGACTTAGGTTTGGTGG
>NC_043023.1:1707223-1727223 GCF_006345805.1 Octopus sinensis
GTCTGGGAAACCAGAAGGCTGCACCAGGCCCAGTCTGATCTGGCAATGTTTCTATGGCTGGATGCCCTTCCTAATGCCAACCACTCCATGGGTGTAGTGGGTGCTTTTTACGTGCCACTGGCATGGAGGCCAGGCAAGGCTGGCAACGGCCACGATCGGATGGTGCTTTTTACGTGCCACCGGCACGGAAGCCAAAGTCAGTATTACTTGGAACTGCACGCATATTGCTTAAAGTACTGTCAGTCTGAGGTCCTTGTTGTGACTTGACAGACAGCACAAAACCCTGGCAGACAAAAGATCTTTAATCAAGAACCTCAAGATATTGTATACTGTGCAATGTCTATAATAATAATAATTATTATTAATTCTGGTTTTATTGGCCACAAGGGCCAATATAAATCAAAAACATTTAAGGACAAACACAGGACGAAAAGTACAAAGGGTTTTGCAAAAAAGAAAGGTTCGTGTAAATATGTGATAACAAGAGAAATTTAACAAGTAAAACTCCCAACAGGAGGAGGCATTTTGAAAGGTTACTTGTGGAAAAACCCATAAAAGCCATGGGAGCCAGGTCAAACGGGGAGAGAGCATTTTCTTTTATATTCCTTTTTTACAGGTGTAACCTCAGAATCGGTCCATTCATACTGACCATTTTACTGATATTTACCCACCTTTCAATAAATCTGCTACAAGCCAACTGTTCACTCTCTACTTTCACCTTCCTTTTCAAGTAGAAGTTGGAAAAGTTGGAGGCCTTGGCCAAAGAGGAAAGTGTCTGACTTTAGCCCTTTCAAATGGGTCCACCATACCACCTCTTTCACTACAGCCACCAGACACTTGCACCAATGTCATAGAAACAGCACCCAGTACACTCTATAAAGTGGTTGGTATTAGGAAGGGCATCCAGCTGTAAAAACCATGCCTAAACAGACTGGAATCCGGTGAAGCTCTGCAGCTTACCTGCTCTGGTCAAACTGTCCAACCCATGCTAGCATGGATAATGAACATTAAAGGATGATGATGATGATGATAGTGGTGATGGTGACACCGATGACAACAGCAATGATGATAATGATGAAGACATGATGACGACAATGATGATGATGGTGGTGGTGATGACACCAATGACGATGGCAATGATGATGATGATGATGAAGACAGCAATGATGAAGACGGCAATGACGACAATGATGATGATGATGATAGCGGTGGTGATGATACCGATAACAAAGGCAATGGTGATGATGAAGACGGCGATGATGATGATGACAATGATGATGATAATGGTAGTGGTGACGATGGCAATGATGATGATGATGAAGACAGCAATGACGATGACAATGATGATGACAACAATGATGATGATGATGGTGGTGATGACACCGATGACGACGGCAATGGTGATGATAAAGACGGCGATGATGATGATGATGGCAATGATGATGATGATGACAAATGCTGTATGAAGTTGGCCGCTATGGTCAGTACTGATTTCATTTGTGCAAAACAAAGGCTTTTGACCAAATGTAATTTAATACTCTTCTGATGTTTCGGGTGAAAAGTTCAGAGCAGAGTTTCACTGGCAGTATGGAGATTTCCTTCATCAAAGAAACTACAAGCTTTTCCTCTGCATCCCTTTGGTTGCAAGCTATGTCTGCACATTATGCAATGAAGGAATTGCTCAACAATTGAAGGGCAAGGCGCTAAAACATAGCATGGTTATTACTGGTTAAGTATTAGTGTCTAAGGGTTTTGTTGCTGATTAACACAAATCAGCACCAATGAAATAAATCTCTGATCAAGGACGTTCCAGCTGTGACCACCCCATCTTACATTCGTACATAGTCTATCTAGGACTACCTTATATAATGTATAGTATAGTAGTTGGTATTAGTGGCTATAATTGTTGTTGTTGCTGTTGTTGTTGTTGTCGTTTAGCCCCAGGTAGGTCCTGATCCAGCAGACCTATGATCAAAGATGTTCCAGCTGTGACTATCCCATCTTTTATTCAGACACAATGTATCTAGGACTGCATTATCTAATGTACAGTATAGAAGTTAGTGATAATAGATAATGCTGCTGTTGTTGTTGTTGTTCTTCTTCTTCCAATCAGGACTCACGTCATTAACTACAAAGAATAATCTCTAATTTGAGCCTACTCTAAGCTACTAAGAATGCATGTGGCAAATCGAAGATCCACCCACCACACGTGATAGACTGGTGGTTACATGAGCGCGAAAGCTACGTTGTTATTCTCATTCTGTAAACGGTGGCTTTTAACGGGTGGGGAGCTGAACCATCCTGGGGTACAGAGGATTCGCAATCTAGACTAGGGTCTGAAAGTTTACCACACTATAGTGGGTTACACCATGGTTCCTCTGCTTTGTGGCAGAAGTAGGAAGAAAGAGTGAGAGAAAGTTGTGGTGAAAGAGTACAGCAGGGTTCAACACCCCACCCCCAGCCCACCGAAGCCTCGTGGAGCTTAGGTGTTTTTGCTCAATAAACACTCACAATGCCCGGTCTGGGAATCGAAACCACGTTCTTATGACTGTGAGTCCACTGCCCTAACCACTGGGCCAGTGCGCCTCCTCTGATGCTGTTGTTGTTGCTTAACCCCCAGGTCATTCCTGATCCAGCAGATCATTAATCAAGATGTTCCAACTGTGACCATCCCATCTTTTATTCAGACATAGTGTATCTAGGATTACATTATCTAATGTATCATATACAAATATGGGTCTTGTGTGGAAGGAATGTTCTCATTGCTCTCTTCTGCTTAGTGATTGCCAATGTGGGTACATGCTTCTTGACCCTACGGGGTCAGCAAGTCAAAACAGCAGTGCCCCAGCATGGTCGCAGCTTTCAGCTGGAACCGATAAAAGAATATACTAGTTAGTATTTGCAGCTATTTTTGTTTAGCCCCAGGTCAGTCATGATCCAGAAGATCTATGATCAAAGATGTTCCAACTGTGAACATCCCATCTATTTACTTTTTTACACTTTTACTTGATTCAGTCATTTGACTGCAGCCATGCTGGAGCACCGCCTTTACTCGAGCAAATCGACTCCAGGACTTATTCTTTGTAAGCCTAGTACTTATTCTATCGGTCTCTTCTGCCGAACTGCTAAGTTACGGGGATGTAAACACACCAGCTTCGGTTGTCAAGCGATGTTGGGGGAGGGACAAACACAGACACACACACACACACACATATATATATATATATATTATATATATATACATATACATATATACGACGGGCTTCTTTCAGTTTCCGTCTACCAAATCCACTCACAAGGCTTTGGTCAGCCCGAGGCTATAGTAGAAGATACTTGCCCAAGGTGCCATGCAGTGGGACTGAACCCGGAACCATGTGGTTTGTAAGCAACCTACTTACCACACAGCCACTCCTGCACCTATTATTCAAACACAGTGTATCAAGGACTACATTAAAGCATAGTACACTTAGTAAAAGTGGCTATGGCAGTTGTTTTTTAGCCCCAGGACAATCCTGATCCAGCAGACAGACCTATGATCAAAGATACCCAAGACATGGCCATCCAATCTTATATTTCTTTATTACCCACAAGGGGCTAAACATAGAGGGGACAAACAAGGACAGACAAACGGATTAAGTCAATTACATTGACCCCAGTGCGTAACTGGTACCTAATTTATCGACCCTGAAAGGATGAAAGGCAAAGTCAACCTCGGTGGAATTTGAACTCAGAACGTAACGGCAGACAAAATACTTATTTCTTTATTACCCACAAGGGGCTAAACATAGAGGGGACAAACAAGGACAGACAAACGGATTAAGTCGATTACATCGACCCCAGTGCGTAACTGGTACTTAATTTATCGACCCCGAAAGGATGAAAGGCAAAGTCAACCTCGGTGGAATTTGAACTCAGAACGTAACGGCAGACGAAATACAGCTACGCATTTCACCCGGCGTGCTAACATTTCTGCCAGCCCGCTGCCTTAAGCATGTGGTAAGCACAAAGCCATGTGGTAAGAAGCAAGCTTGTTACCACATGGCCATGCCTGTAATTATTTACACACACACCCACACGATGGGCTTCTTTTAGTTTCCATCTACCAAATATACAATGTTTCTGCCAGCTCAGAAAGACATTATATCTAGTAACGTACCTTACCTAATGTGACCTTCATTGTTTTAACACACTAAAGTTCAAGTGACACATAGCAGCTATTTCTAGCATGTCTAACAAAACAGGACTTCTTCCTCCCCGCCACTGCCTTGTTTGTTAATCCAATGCTATGATAAATTGCTACTGAATGCTATCATGTGACATGCACTAATCCATCAAACGGGGAGAGCATTGTGGGATACAGTGTAGGGAGAAAAGTGTGGTCCCTACCTTCACCCCCACCCACCCCTGCTGCTTCATGCCAATGTACCCCCCACCCTGGCACACTCTGCAGCCCTTTCTGCTACAAGATTATCAACTGGCACTAACATCAACCATATGTATACTACAAACACACACAGCATCACACATATACAAACTATATGTATGTATGTATGTATGTATGTATGTATGTATGTATGTGTGTATGTGTGTATGTATGTATGTATGTATGTATGTATGTATGTATGTATGTATGTATGTATGCATGTATGTATGTGTGTATGAATGATGTATGTATGTATGTACGTACATATATACATATATATATTTAGTGAGGTATTTCTGTGTTATCTATATATCTGTGTGTGTGGTGTATGTATGTGAGTGTGTGTGTGTATATATATATATATATATATATATATGTAAAACCACACATGCATGCATATACACAAATATATATATATGGATATGTATATATGTGTATGTATGTGTTTAAATCTATAGATACACACATAGATATTTGTATGTGTACACACATACACATATACATACAACCATTACATACCATTAATTCTCTCTATATACATATATATATATATGCACACATCTACATACATATACATATATGCACACATCTACATACATATATGCACACATCTACATACATATACATATATGCACACATCTACATACATATACATATATGCACACATCTACATACATATATGCACACATCTACATACATATACATATATGCACACATCTACATACATATATGCACACATCTACATACATATACATATATGCACACATCTACATACATATATGCACACATCTACATACATATACATATATGCACACATCTACATACATATATGCACACATCTACATACATATACATATATGCACACATCTACATACATATACATATATGCACACATCTACATACATATATGCACACATCTACATACATATACATATATGCACACATCTACATACATATATGCACACATCTACATACATATACATATATGCACACATCTACATACATATATGCACACATCTACATACATATACATATATGCACACATCTACATACATATACATATATACTACATTTTTAATATAAACACACATACAGACATAACAATACATACACACACACACACATAAAGCATACGCACACACATATACATGAGCATACACCCACACACACACACTTAAACACATGATCACATGCACATACACGCACACACACACACACATGCTGGGTTGAGGTACTATTACTTCTGGTTAGTAACATTTGATGACGGATCAGAAGGGTACTCGGGGTGGGTTGGACTTTGGGGGGTTAAAGTTTAAAAGTTTTCATCTCCATTAAAGCAAGCATTTATCCCAAATCCCCCCCATCTCCTCCCCACCCCCCACAAGACATATATACATACATGTGTATATGTGATGGTGGTGGTGGTGGTGGTGGTGGTGGGATGAGGGGGTGGACACAAGTAGACACAACAAATTGATCGTGGTCGACTTCATAAACCATCTCATTTTACTCGGAAAGTAATCATTCTCTCCTTGTTTGTTTAATAATATTGTTGCCGCTGTTGTTCTAGTTGCTATTGTTGTTATTGTTGTTGTTGTTGTTATGATGATGGAGCTGCTGCTACTGTTCTTGTTAGTTGACGATGATGATGATGATTATGATGATGATGATGGTGATTATGATGATGATGATGATGGTGATGATGATTATGATGATGAAGATGATGATGATGATGATGATGATGATTATGATGATGAAGATGATGATGGTGATGATGATTATGAAGATGATGATGATGATGATGGTGACGATGATGATTATGAAGATGACTATGATGATGACAATGATGACGATGATGATGATGATGATGATGATGGTGATGATGATGATTATGAAGATGACTATGATGATGACGATGATGACGATGATGACTATGATGATGATGATGATGATGATGATGATGGTGACGATGATGATTATGAAGATGACTATGATGATGACAATGATGATGATGATGATGACTATGATGATAATGATGATGATGATGATGATTATGAAGATGATGATTATGATGTTGATGATGGTGATGATGATTATGATGATGATGACGATGATGATGATTATGATGATGATGATTATGATGATGATGACCATGATTATGAAAATGACTATGATGATGACGATGATGATGATGGTGATGATGATGATTATGAAGATGACTATGATGATGATGATGATGATGATGATGACGATGATGATGACGATGATGATGATGATGATGCTGTGGGCGCAGTTGTTGTTGTTGTAGTTGTTGCTGTTGCTACGGTTCTGGCTGTCATTCTTTTCAGAATTGTTGTTTCTGCTGTGGTTGTTGTTGTTATTGCTGTCAGTGTCCTGTTGATATTCTTTCAGCTTCCCAGGTTAAACCGTAAGCATTTCTATATTTGTTTGATTGATTAGCAGCATTGCGCTCATAACCAGAAGATCCCCGGTTCAATTCCTGGCCCTGGAACGGCACAATGAATCCTTAAGCAAGACACTCTATTTCACATTGCTCCAGCCTGCCCAGTCACCCAAGTGCTACTCCAGTCCTCTCTCCTTCCACATTCTGAATGAGCAAAAACCTGGCACCAACATTGTGTCCTTCAGCAAGACACTCCATTTCACATTACTCCAGTCTGCTCAGCTGTAAACGTGTACCACCCAGGTGCTACTCAAGTCCTCTCTCCTTCCACTCGTCACATTCTGAATGAGCAAAAACCTGGCACCAACATTGTGTCCTTCAGCAAGACACTCCATTTCACATTACTCCAATCTGCTCAGCTGTAAACGTGTACCACCCAGGTGCTACTCAAGTCCTCTCTCCTTCCACTTGTCACATTCTGAATGAGCAAAAACCTGGCACCAACATTGTGTTCTTAAGCAAGACACTCCATTTCACATTACTCCAGTCTGCTCAGCTGTAAATGTGTACCACCCAAGTGCTACTACAACCCTCTTTCTCTCTTCTTTCAGTTGTCACATCCTGAGTATTCTTCTGCAACAAGCTGTGAGTCACCCAAGGGGCAGGGGAATGGTCTACACCTGCTCATGATAATAAAGGCACCTAAAGCTTTTAGCAAAAGTATTGAACATGCTTCCAAGTAATACTTCTTTGTAGGTGGTGGCCATGGTTTTTGGTGAGTACTGAACAAGATATAATGTCTATAAGGCGGTGAGCTGGCAGAATCGTTAGCATGCCAGGTGAAATGCTTAGTGGTATTTTGTTTGCCGCTACATTCTGAGTTCAAATTCTGCTGAGGTCGACTTTGCCTTTTATCCTTTCGGGGTCGATTAAATAAGTACCAGTTATGCACTGGAGTCGATGTAATCGACTTAATACCTATGTCTGTCCTTGTTTGTCCCCTCTGTGTTTAGCCCCTTGTGGGTAATAAAGAAATAGGTATTTTGTTTGCCGCTACATTCTGAGTTCAAATTCTGCTGAGGTCGACTTTGCCTTTTATCCTTTCGGGGTCGATAACTTAAGTACCAGTTATTCACTGGGGTCAATGTAATCAACTTAATCCCTTTGTCCTTGTTTGTCCCCTCTATGTTTAGCCCCTTGAGGGCAATAAAGAAATAAGAATCTTTAGCACTCCGAATGAAATGCTTAGCTGTATTTCATCTGCAGTTACGTCCTGAGTTCAAATTCCGCCGAGATCAACTTGTGGACAATAAAGAAATAAGAAATAATGTCCATGCCTTTTGTAGTTCTTTCTGAAAAAAAAAATTGTGAAATTGATGCCATTAATGTTCCACTTAGTGGCAAGCTGGCAGAATCCTTACCAATGATTCTTTCAACTCTTTAGGTTCTGAGTTCAAATTCCAGGAAGGTCAACTTTGCATTTTGTCCTTTGTGAGATCAATGAAGTAAGGTATCAAACAAGAACTGGTCTTGAAGGAATCAACTGGACCCCTCCTCTCAAAATTGCTAGCTTTGTGCAAAAATGAGAAAGAATTAATGTTCAGCTTAAAGTGTGGTCCAAAAAGGGAAAAAAGAAGAGTAGGAGTGGCTGTGTGGTAAGTAGCTTGCTAACCAACCACATGGTTCCGGGTTCAGTCCCACTGCGTGGCATCTTGGGCAAGTGTCTTCTACTATAGCCCCGGGCCGACCAATGCCTTGTGAGTGGATTTGGTAGACTGAAACTGAAAGAAGCCTGTCGTATATATGTATGTGTGTATGTTTGTGTGTGTGTGTTTGTCCCCCTAGCATTGCTTGACAACCGATGCTGGTGTGTTTACGTCCCCGTCACTTAGCGGTTCGACAAAAGAGACCAATAGAATAAGTACTGGGCTTACAAAGAATAAGTCCTGGGGTCGATTTGCTCGACTAAAGGCGGTGCTCCAGCATGGCTGCAGTCAAATGACTGAAACAAGTAAAAGAGTAAAGAGAGTCAGATTGCTCAATCGGTTGCTTGGTTGGATGCTGGTAGAGTAGCTATGCTGGTAATAATGGCAGAGGTTGAGTAACAAAGGGAGTTAAAGCAAACATGCAAGAGAAAGAGCACAACAAGGAAAGTTAGGAAAATGAAGATGGTATGGATTCCAAGGTAGAGAAGGAAAACATTTATGATTGCAGCTGAGTTTATGACATCACTGCATCTTTGGTTACCTCATTCTCTCATTCCTCACACTCTTTCTCTGAAGAAGTTTTCAAGAAGGTTCTAGTATATAAAATAATAACAGCATAACTAACTATAGGCGCAGGAGTGGCTGTGTGGTAAGTAGCTTGTTTACCAACCACATGGTTCCGGGTTCAGTTCCCCAGGAATAATACCAATGTTTTCTTCGAAACATATGTCGGAAGTATAAAGATTTGAATAACATAAAGATTTGAATAACACATGCATTTAACTCCATTTCTTAATTTATCTATGCCATATAAAAACATTTCACTAAACCCTGGAATTTCTACCTTTATAAGTAGGTTGTCACATTTCTGGAACTTAAGTGAATTTTTGCTACCCTTCTCCAGCTGACTATTAACACTCTAACAGCATCCTCAATTGATATTATGTTAAACAGTCTTATGTCCAAATGCGTTTTTTTTCAATATTCACTTTTGCTTGCAATAGCCAGTTCTTTTGGTTAAACTATTGTATCTCCAGCTGATACAGATGCCAAGATATCAAAAATTGTCAAAGTCTGGGACAATGGTTTTCTTTGGAACAATGAAACTATTTTTCCGTTTTCTGAAAAAGCAGCATTTTGGACTTACAACACTTTAGCAAAATAGCAACAGTATACATATTTATGTAGATACATATGTGTGTGTGTATATATGTATGTATATATGTATGTATGTATACATATATATAGATATGTATATATGTATATATATATTTATAGATAAGTATATATATATATACGTGTATATATATATATATATATATATACACACACGTATGTATGTGTGTGTAAATACATGTATACACATGTGCGTGTGTACATATATGTTTATGTACGTACAATTGTAGGAATAATTGAATATATACAAACACACACATTCATAAACACTTATACACATATACGTATTAATAGATAACTTTATACATATATATATACACACACACACAATTGTATATATATCTATATTTGCATGAGTATATTCATACACATATACATACACACTCAGTCTCACACACATACACACACACACACACACACACACACAACACATTTTAATTCAATTTCTTTAAAAATCTTTTGTACATTCTTTTCCCATAATTTTCTCATCAATATTTCCATCATTATTTGCCTCTGTTGTTTACAACACAACCTGATCCCATCTTACCTACACTTCCCTCCAGCCCTGCCCACCCTGTCTGACTATCTGTACAACAACCCCACAGTCCTTTCTCTACTGGCTCCCCACCCCTGTCAATACCTCAACACCCACCCCAGTCTGTCTGTAGCGTAATTGTTTTATAATTGTCTGCGGAAAGTGAGGGAGGGCAGGGTTGGGTTGGAAGTTGCGTTGGCGGTGGCGGTGGTGTGTTTGAGACGAAGGGGCTGGATGAGGGGGTATAGACATATAGCGAGTGAGGTAGGTGGGTGGGATGAGACAGTGAGGGTGTGGCACTGGTGTTAGGGTAGGTGTTGGTTTTCCAATAAACAAGGTGGGACAAACGGGGGGGGAGAGGGGGGAAGGCCTCAAGAAGACAGAGAAGTAATGACACAATCAGACACACACACACATACATACGCATACATAAACATACACAAACAGACTCACACATATGCACACGTAAACAAACCCATACACACACACAACACATAGACAAGCACATACGCAAACATAAACACATAAATATATATATGTATATGTGCATATATATATATATATATATATATATATATATATATGTGCATATATATATATATATATATATATATGTGCATATATATATATATATACATATATATATACATATACATATACATATACATATGTATGTATGTATATATGTATATATATATTGTACGATAGAAACAGGAAAGTGATATTTTTTTCAAACACAGTACTGCCATTAGAGCAGCAGAAATAATGGGTAATATTACCCTTACAAAGTAGAAAAAGTTGTCAACAAACACCCATGGGAATTGAACCTACATTCCCCCACTATTTCTCCTGCTCTAATGGCAATGCTGCATTCGAAAAAATATCACCTTTTTGTTTGTATCGTACAGTAGTTAGATATATATATATATATATGTAAAAGTTAAAAAATATACAAACGGGACAAGAACGTGAAACATTTAGAAGACGACACAAAAAACACGGACGGGACATTCGAAGCCCTCAATCATCAGTCAAGAACCGGATCATCTTCGCATATATATATATATATATATATATATATAATATATATATATATATATAGGCGCAGGAGTGGCTGTGTGTTAAGTAGCTTGTTTACCAGCCACATGGTTCCGGGTTCAGTCCCACTGCGTGGCACCTTGGGCAAGTGTCTTCTACTATAGCCTCGGGCCGACCAAAGCCTTGTGAGTGGATTTGGTAGACGGAAACTGAAAGAAGCCTGTCGTATATATGTATGTACATATATATATATGTGTGTGTGTGTTTTGTGTGTCTGTGTCTGTCCTCCTAGCATTGCTTGACAACCGATGCTGGTGTGTTTATGTCCCCGTTACTTAGCGGTTCGGCAAAAGAGACCGATAGAATAAGTACTGGGCTTACAAAAGAATAAGTCCCGGGGTCGAGTTGCTCGATTAAAGGTGGTGCTCCAGCATTGCCGCAGTCAAATGACTGAAACAAGTAAAAGAGTAATATATATATATACATACACACACACACAAACACACACACATATATGTATTTAAATACATATATCATCATCATCTTCTTCATTGTTTAACATCCGCTTTCCATGCCGGCATGGGTTGGACAGTTTAACTGAGAACTGGCAAGCTGAGAGGCTGCACCAGCCTCCAATCTGCTTTGGCAAGGTTTTTACAGCTGGATGTCCTTCCTAATATGCCAGCCACTCCAAGAGTGTAGTGGCTGCTTTTATGTGCCAGTGAAACTGGCATCAGACACACTCAAATGATACTTATTATGTGCCACTGGCATAGGTGCTAGTCAGGCGGCACTGGCATTGGCCACACTTGAATGGTGCTTTTTACATTCCATTGGCAGAGGTGCCAGTCAGTCTAGCTCTTCAGATCAACTGAATATCATGGTTATATTCATCATTTCATTAAACTTTCTACTTTTCCCTCTCTATTAATACTTCTAGGTTATTAATGGTAAACTATCAGACTCTCTCTCTCTCTCTCTCTCTCTCTCTATCATGTTATGTGTAATCTTCATTTCCACCACCCCTCACTGTTTCTTTTTAATATCCTACTAAATCTCTTGCCCTCCCCTCTATAGTAAGCAGTTTTATTAATTATTGTCTTCCACATAGAGGTGCAGGAGTGGTTGTGTGGTAAGTAGCTTGCTTCCCAACTACATGGTTCCAGGTTCAGTCCCACTGCATGGCACTTTGGGCAAGTGTCATCTACTGAAGCCTTGTGAATGGATTTCGCAGATGGAAACTGAAAGAATCCTATAGTATCCTCATCATCATTGTCTATCATCCATCTTCCAAGCATGCATGGGTAGGACAGTTGACAGGTGCTGGCCAGGTGGAAGACTACTCTAGCCTGCTGTGTCTGTTTTGGCAGGGTTTTTACGGCTGGATGCCCTTTCCTATCATCAAACTCTCTGCAGAGAAGACTCAATGCTTCTCATGTGGCACTAGCACAGGCAAAGTCAGTTTTGGTATGATTTTTTTACAACTGGATGCCCTTCCAAATGCTAACCACTTTACAGTATGGACTGGATGCTTTTTCATGGCAGCAAGTAGCTTGCAAGACAAAGAATTAAAAGAGGGGCAGGGGCATTTGAGGAACGGAACTTGTGTCTGAGGATGAAAGGTTAGAGTTTGACAGAGAGACAGAGAGGCAGAAACAGGTGTGTTGCTATAACAGAGGGGGTACTGGAGGAGGTGACCTAGTATCAAATGATGAAAGGTTATAGTGTTACAGAGAAATAAAGAGGCAGAAATAGGTGTCTTGCTCTAATGGAGATATATGGTTACCCAGTGAGAGAGAGAGAGAAAAGAAAGACAGAGAGAAGAGAGGGAGAGGAAGTGAGAGAGGGGAGATACAAGAAAGAGGACACACACACACATGTATGTATGTATGTATGTATGCGTGTCTGTGTCTGTATTTGTCCCCCATGGTCATTCATGACCAAAGGGGGTCTTTAACCTTCACCCTATGCACATATAATAGCATGGAGTGAGGAGACTTGTATGCATGGGTGACTGCTGGTCTTCCATAAACAACCTTGCCTAGATTTGTGCCTCCAAGGGGAACTTTCAAGATGCAATCCCATGTTCATTCATAACCAAAGGGGTTCTTCACCCTTTCTTCTACTCCCTCACTCCATCACACCATCTTCTTTCTCACCCCTCTCCCTCTCTACTACTCGGGTACCCGTAAATCTGCTTTACTGCATGACATTTATCTCTGTCCCACTATTCATACTCTGACCTCTCCTCTCAAGGCACAAAGCCACTGCTATCGATACTGTTCCCTCCGCACTCAGCTGAAGGGTCTTGTTTGGCAAGTTACCTGGTGACCTCACTGGTGTTGGTGCCACATGAACAAATCCCTGTACACTCTGTAAAGTGGTTGATGTTAGGAATGGCATCCTGATGTACAAAGCATTGTCAAGTCAGACAGTGGAGCTTGATATGGTCCTCTAACTCATCAAACCCTGTCAAACCATTCAACCGGTGCCAGCATGGAAAATGGATGTCAAATGATGATGATGAAGAGTTTCAATCTACTAAATTCACCCAGAAGCCATTGGTCATCTTGGGGCTTTTGTGGAAGATACTCATCTGATTTATGCTGTTATAGAAAGACATTAAATGATGATGATGATCACTTCTGAACAGTTTCCATCTACTATTGATTAATATATATATATACGACAGGCTTTTTTCAGTTTCCGTCTACCAAATCCACTCACAAGGCTTGGTTGGCCCGAGGCTATAGTAGAAGACACTTGCCCCCCAAGGTGCCACGCAGTGGGACTGAACCCGGAACCATGTGGTTTGTAAGCACTCCAATATATATATATATATATATATATTTTTTTTTTTTTTTTTCTGCTGCTCGGTAATTTAACTTCCAACTTTTACCAAACTCTAAAATTGTGGAATATCAATGCAGAATAAGAAAAAAAAATATTTCTGAGATAAAATAAAATAAAATAAAATAAAAAAGAAAACAGAAAGAAAGCATAAACTAGAATAAAATTAAGAAACATTTTCAGTTGTTACCAAGTTAAATTTAACCAAAAAATACGCAATACTGAATGTTTAACAGAAACCTGAAAAACACAACTTATCTGAATTAAAATGGAAAATATATGTGCATATATTTACATAAATTTGCATACAAAATAATGACATAGTCCTATATAGTAAGTAAAATGTCCTATTGTTGTTTGTTGCTGTTGTAGTCTGTGCACATTATGCTACTTGGGTTTTGGTGTACTCTGGTGCACAGGCGACCCCTTGAACCCATATAAATTTTATCATCATCATCATTGTTTAAAGTCTTTTTCCATGCTGGCATGGGTTGGATGGTTTGACAAGAATTGGCTAAGCAGAAGACAGCACTAGGCCTCAGTGTCTGTTTTGGCATGGGTTTTACTGCTGGGGGCCCTTCCTAACACCAACTGCCCTGTAGAGTGGACTGAGCACTTTATACATGACACGAGTACAGGCGAGGTCAGTTTTGGCATGGTTTTTATGGCTGGATACCCTTCCTAACACCAACTGCCCCGTGCGTAAGTGACTGAGTGCTTTTTACAACGTCACCAGTACAGGTGAGGTCCGTTTTGGCATGGTTTTTATGGCTGGATGCCCTTCTCACAACACCACCACTGCCCCGTAGAGTGGACTGAGTGCTTTTTACACGTCACCAGTACAGGTGAGGTCCGTTTTGGCATGGTTTTTATGGCTGGATGCCCTTCCGAACACCACTGCCCCGTAGAGTGGACTGAGTGCTTTTTACACGTCACCAGTACAGGTGAGTCCGTTTTGGCATGGTTTTTATGGCTGGATGCCCTTCCTAACACCAACTTGCCCCTAGTGGACTGAGTGCTTTTTACACGTCACCAGTACAGGTGAGGTCCGTTTTGGCATGGTTTTTATGGCTGATGCCCTTCCTAACACCAACTGCCCCGTAGAGTGGACTGAGTGCTTTTTACACGTCACCAGTACAGGCGAGGTCAGTTTTGGCATGGTTTTTATGGCTGGATGCCCTTCCTAACACCAACTGCCCTGTAGAGTGGACTGAGCACTTTATACATGACACGAGTACAGGCGAGGTCAGTTTTGGCATGGTTTTTATGGCTGGATACCCTTCCTAACACCAACTGCCCCGTAGAGTGGACTGAGTGCTTTTTACACGTCACCAGTACAGGTGAGGTCCGTTTTGGCATGGTTTTTATGGCTGGATGCCCTTCCTAACACCAACTGCCCCGTAGAGTGGACTGAGTGCTTTTTACACGTCACCAGTACAGGTGAGGTCCGTTTTGGCATGGTTTTTATGGCTGGATGCCCTTCCTAACACCAACTGCCCCGTAGAGTGGACTGAGTGCTTTTTACACGTCACCAGTACAGGTGAGGTCCGTTTTGGCATGGTTTTTATGGCTGGATGCCCTTCCTAACACCAACTGCCCCGTAGAGTGGACTGAGTGCTTTTTACACGTCACCAGTACAGGTGAGGTCCGTTTTGCATGGTTTTTTATGGCTGGATGCCCTTCCTAACACCAACTGCCCCGTAGAGTGGACTGAGTGCTTTTTACACGTCACCAGTACAGGTGAGGTCCGTTTTGGCATGGTTTTTATGGCTGGATGCCCTTCCTAACACCAACTGCCCTGTAGAGTGGACTGAGTGCTTTTTACACGTCACCAGTACAGGTGAGGTCCGTTTTGGCATGGTTTTTATGGCTGGATGCCCTTCCTAACACCAACTGCCCTGTAGAGTGGACTGAGTGCTTTTTACACGTCACCAGTACAGGTGAGGTCCGTTTTGGCATGGTTTTTATGGCTGGATGCCCTTCCTAACACCAACTGCCCTGTAGAGTGGACTGAGTGCTTTGTACATGTCACCAACACAGGTGAGGTCAGTTTTGGTATGGTTTTCACAGCTGGATGCCCTTCCAAATGCCAACCACTTTGCAGTGTGGACTGGATGCTATTTACGTGGCACCAGCACTGGCAGGGTCTCCAAGTAACTTACAAGACAAAGATCCTTTGAGAGGGGATGTGACATTGAAGGAGGTGATATTGTGCCAGATGATGAAAGGCTATATTGAGACAGAGAGGCAGAAACAGGTGTCTATGTTTAGAGGAGATACATGTTCACCTGGCCAGGGAGAGAGAGAGACTGATCGAGAATGAGGACAGAAACAGCTGTGCTACTGTAAAGGATATACATGGTTACCGAGCCTGAGGGAAAAGCAAGAGAAAGAGTGAGAGACTGGGACACAGTAAGAAGGAGCAGGATAGAGATGGTGGTGAAATGCTGGGCATACTCATAAGAGATGGGGATCAAAATATAAATCGGATGGTAGAACAGAAAAATAAAAAGAAAATGGTGACATGTGTGAGGGCATGCCCTTGTGCTATAGAGGTCATAATATAAGTGGCTGGGCATTGCTAATGAAGCATGAGTAAAGAGTGGGGACGTAAACACACCAACATTGGTTGTCAAGCAATGGTGGGTGGGGGACAAACACAGACACAAAGACACACATATAAATATAAATATACATATATACAATGGGCTTCTTTCAGTTTCCACCCACCATACCAAATTCAGCAGACCAAGAATGCCTTAGTTACATGATGGTTCAGTTGTCTTTTGGGATTTACAAGTAAACTCTCTGCAGATCTGAGTTGTAATGAGTGATGAAGCCAGAAGCACAATAAAAAAGCCCCAAATGTTTCAAGAAATAAAATGGTCAAGTAAGAAAAAGAAAGGATGCGGTCAAATATTTGGGAGTGAGAATCATATAAGGTTGTATGGAATGAAGAAAAGGAGAGGGAATGAAAGAGGAAGAGATAGGAGTAAATAGTTGCTGTCTTTAAGAGGAAAGAATGTATTTCTTTACTGCCCACAAGGGGCTAAAAATAGAGGTGACAAACAAGGACAGACAAAGAGATTAAGTCGATTACATCGACCCCAGTTGGAAACTGGTACTTTATTTATCGAGCCCGAAAGGATGAAAAGCAAAGTCGACCTCGGCGGAATTTGAACTCAGAACGTAACGACAGATGAAATACGGCTACACATTTCGCCTGGCGGGCTAACGTTTCTGCCAGAAGAATGGTTGTTATATTAAGCTAGGATGGGTAAAAATAGTAGTGGATAGTGAATAGCACTGGTACTGATGGCCACTTGACTACATCAAAGTAAACATACACATTCAGGCACCTGTGCATGCACACATACACACACTTCACACCCGTAGTATCAACCTAAGAATATACAGATATATGAGCATACTTGCACACACAGATACACAAACAAATGTGTTTTTATGCGTGTGAGTGTGTGTGTGTATATATATGTGTGTGTGTGTGTGTGTAAAAATAATATGTGACAATTATTCGGCAGCCATGATAAAACTCCAAGTTTTGGATGTCGGGGTGGAAACCCACGCGGCCATCTCTTCAGTTATACGGCCATCAAAACAAATGCTATGAAAATGACCATTAAAACAAAGGGAAATTACTGTGTGATTGACCGTTATTAAGACAAAAGAGCTATTAGAATAAGGGCTAAGTACGGGTAGGGAGTAAAGATAAGGGATTAAAAATGTTCATAGTATTCGCATAAGTGCACATGTCCATACCTGCACATACGCATCTGCACACCCACATACATGTGCCTATAAGTATATACTCATCCACCCTCACTTGAAACACACACATACTCACCCACACATTCGCCAAAAAATATATACATACCCGCATACATGCTCACGCACACACACACGTGCACAAAAAAGGTTCATACACATGTCTATATATGCACATGCACAAGAAAAAACAGGAAAATCATGTTTGTTTCACCATTTCTATATATATATATATAACTAGCAGTATCGCCCGGCGTTGCTCGGGTTTGTAAGGGAAATAACTATAAAGCATTTTTAGAGAGTTATAGCCAAAAAATAGCAAAAAAATGGAAAAAGAAAGATGGTAAATTTTTTTGAGAGTTAAAAAGGTCGAGTTGCGTCCCCTAGACAGTCTGTGGTTTGTGTTTCTGATTACGAATTTATCGATTTTTTTCAGAACTGGGGGAACTTTTCAAAATTTTCGCTGCGTTAGTTTTGAATTATGACATTGGGCTATGTGTGTGTCAAGTTTCATCAGAATCAGTTGAAAGCCATGGTCAGGGTGAGGGTACAACCTAACAGACACACAGAAACACACACAGACAAACTGCCATTTATATATAGAGAGATGTATTGTTCTGTGATAGAAAATTCAACAAAAAAAAGTACTCCATCTCAAAGAGTACAGATTCCGTTCAGATCTAAGATCCGTAACTCTCTACCGAACTCTAGGTCTGAAATTTTCAGCAGTTGCAAGCATATGTATAAATATATTTTGAAAAATTAGAAAATTCCACATATTCCTGATTAATTTGTTGATCTCTTTCCAACCTTACAATTTAAGAGCTAAGGAGGATAACTCTTTTACCTTTTATATTTTTTCACTTTTTATATTTTAGTTTTCGTGTTTGCATTTCCAATTTTTTTTTGCTTCTGTGTGATTTCTGTATGTTGCCTTTTCAGTTTTCTTTTATTTCTTCACTTATTCAATTTTTTTTTTTACTTTGTGCCTGATGAATATGCTTGAGATATTTCTCAACATATGAAACTATCAGTAACACTTGAAGACATGTATTGTATCCTTTAAATAAATTATATAGGATCTTTCCACTTTGACCAGCAGATTTAAAAAATAATTTCTAGGTAACTAAACACTTTTAAACTTCATATACTGGCAGAATGTGTCACATAAAACATCTTTTTCTCTTGGCATTCTTGAGAAAATTCTGTAAACATTGACAAACGAAATATACACCGCCAGAACTTCTTGTTGACAAACAGCAATAGTAATTGTATTCACCTCAATAGACGTCATTGATTGGTTGAAATTGCCAAAATATGAGAAATTTAACAACAAATAGCTTACAAACTACAGAATTTTCTCAAGAAAGCCAAGAGAAAAAGATGTTTTACGTGACACATTCTACCAGTATACAAAGTTCAAAAGTGCTTAGTTACCTAGAAATTATTTTTTAAATCTGCCGGTCAAAGTGAAAAGATCCATTATACATATGTGTGTGTTTATACATAAGAGCATTGTAGTTTGCTTGAAGCATTATAGTACTGAAGTAGAAAATGACAGAAAAAAGAAATATGGAAAACTTCTAGCAATGCAGAAAATTTTACTGAAAACCTTTATATTTCAGACAGAAAGGCACATCTTCAGGAGGAAGCAGTTAAAGATATGTGTATTCACAGATATTGTTAGAAGCTTTAATTATTTCTTTTTTGTTTCATTTTCAGATATATATATATATATATATATATATATATATTTAATGTACAATATATGGATTTATATAATCCAGCAATAATCCCCCAAAAGCTCCTTTAATGGATCAGGCTACAAACCACATAGTAAACCAATACATAGGAGTAATGTAGAGTCCCTTAGCAGCTGAAACCCTGTAAACCAAACCAGTGAAGAGTATTTCATAAGGAGTATACAGAATGGAAATTAAGTCAGGAGGTATGAGATGAATACATTTATTTCACCTGTTGGTATCCATAGGATGTTGACTGTTTTGCAGCTAACATCAAGGTAAAGGAATTTATTTTAGTGTATGATTAGCAGTATCACCCGGCGTTGCTGGGGTTTGTTTC
>NC_043023.1:1732223-1777223 GCF_006345805.1 Octopus sinensis
ATATATATATATATGTATATATATATTCTGTTGTGTTTGGGGAGAATCATTTTCTTTTTGTGCCTTATAATTTAATACACTCACCGGTAAAATTTCCACTTATTTCTTATTTTTATTTTCCTAAAATTTTCTTTGCATCTTGCAACCTTTTCAATAGTCTTGACTCTGTCCGAACATGCTTTAAAATGATCTCCGTAAAAATCTTCCCATTAATATTACATGTTGAATTATGTTTGAAACACCAGCTTAATAAGGGCAAAGTTATTTTAGTAAATTCTTCAATATTTTCAAAATTAATTGAAAAACAGCAATGTATTTCAAGAAAAATATGGTAACAAAAGTATTAAAGTGATCTAAATTTCATAATGCTTCTTATTCCAGTCATAATCTTTTACTTGTTTCAGTTATTTGACTGCGGCCATGCTGGAGCACCGCCTTTAGTCGATCAAATCGACCCCGGGACTTATTCTTTGTAAGCCTAGTACTTATTCTATCGGTCTATTTTTTGCCGAACCGTTAAGTTACGGGGACGTAAACACACCAGCATCGGTTGTTAAGCGATGTTGGTGGGACAAACAGACACACAAACATGCACACACACATACATATATATATATATACGACGGGCTTCTTTCAGTTTCCGTCAACCAAATCCACTCACAAGGCTTTGGTCAGCCCGAGGCTATAGTAGAAGACACTTACCCAAGGTGCCACGAAGTGGGACTGAACCCGGAACCATGTGGTTCGTAAGCAAGCTACTTACCACACAGCCACTCCTATGCCTATATGATGAAATTAATTTACTAAATTTTTCATTGTTTTTAAAATCAACTGAAAAAAAGGCAGCGTATTTCAACAGCAATCATCATCATCATTTAACATCCATTTTCCATGTTGGCATGCGTTGGACAGTTTGACTGGAGGTGGCCACCTGAAGAGCTGCCAGGGCTTCATTTTGTCTGTTTTGGCATGGTTTCTATGGCAGGATGCGCTTCCTAATGCCAACCACTTTACAGAATGTACTAGGTCCTTTTTACACAGCACTGGCATTGTTGCATTTAAAGGGCATTGATGTGTCTTTTACTCTTAATTGTTTCAGTCATTTGACTGCGGCCATGCTGGAGCACTACCTTTTAGTCAAACAAATCGACCTTAGGACTTATTCTATCGGTCTCTTTTGCCAAACCACTAAGTTACAGAGATGTAAATACACCAGCATCGGTTGTCAAGCGATATTAGGGGAACAAACACAGACACATATATATATATATTCCAAGAAAGTTAGAGGTTGTGAATCCAACCAACTAAGGGATAATATCTACCCAATATACTTATTTCTTTACTACCCACAAGGGGCTAAACACAGAGGGGACAGACAAACAGATTAAGTCGATTATATCGACCCCAGTGCATAACTGGTACTTATCTAATCGACCCCGAAAGGATGAAAGGCAAAGTTGACCTCAGTGTAATTTGAACTCAAAATGTAATGGCAGACGAAATACCTATTTCTTTACTACCCACAAGGGGCTAAACACAGAGAGGACAAACAAGGACAGACAAACAGATTAAGCTGATTATATCAACCCCAGTATATAACTGGTACTTATTTAATCGACCCCGAAAGGATGAAAGGCAAAGTCGACCTCGGCGGAATTTGAACTCAGAAAGTAGGGGCAGATGAAATACCGCTAAGCATTTCGCCCGACATGCTAACGTTTCTGGCAGCTCGCCACGTTAGTATATCTACACAATATACTGCTGGTAGAATACCCAATTATTAATACACAAGTGTTATGTCATATATTTTAATAATTACTGGTATCTTTATATATTATATATGTAAAGCATAAAATGTTATACATGTATGCATATTATTGTAATTGTCATTTTTGTAAATAAATAAATAAATTGACATAATGTAATATCTAAAAGTTGATAAATACCACCTATTGATACCCTCCATTTTCTTATTGCTTTCTTCTCTCTCTTTCTATATATATATATATATATATATATATATATATATATATATATATATATATAATATTAATTAGAGACAAAACCACTATTTTGCAAATCAAACAAGGAAAGACTTAATCAATACATAAAAAAATTTTAATATAAAGTAAATAAATCGCCACTACAATTGTTTCCTGTCTTCAAATGACATTCATCAGGTGGATTTCATATCTAAAAATATATATATATATATATATATTTTAAAATTTGAGTAGTCCTGTCCTCTCTCTACAACACCAAAACCATTCTTCTCCAGCCCTTTTCTCTCATACTTTACTCCATTCTACCCCTTTTTCTCAATAAGCTTTCCTTTTAAGGTTATTCTATGAATCTGCCTTCAGCTTTGATGACCGATTCAATGCAGGACCAGAATCATTGAAATGCTTGCCTTGTGAGTGAATATAGTTGATGGAAACTGAAAGAAGACTGGAGTCTGGCACAGCCCCTCAGCTCACGGGCCGTAATCAAACCATCCAACCCATGCCAGCATGGACAACAGATGTTAAATGATGATGACGACGATGATGATGTGTGTGTTTGTCCCTCCCCGCTGGAAGGATGAAGTATTTTTTTTTTTTTGTACTTGTTTCAGTCATTTGACTGCGGCCATGCTGGAGCACCGCCTTTAGAGTGGTGAAAGAGTACAGCAGGGATCACCACCTCCTGCTGGAGCCTCGTGGAGCTTTTAGGTGTTTTCGCTCAATAAACACACACAACGCCCGGTCTGGGAATCGAAACCGCGATCCTCCGACCGCAAGTCCGCTGCCCTAACCACTAGGCCATTGCGCCTCCACAATGCTGTGGATCCTAAATGTTTTAATAAGGTTCAGTACCTTCCCCCAAACCTATATAAGCCTTATTCATTTCAGACATCACCTGGATGGTGGCTGCCTTCAACGGAGCTACAATACAGTAAAGATGTCAATTAGTTTTTTTCTAAATTGCTCCTAATTAAGTAGTAGTCCATGGGCTTTGCATTTGGCAAGTTTAGAGGTCTCAAATCTGGAGGTCACAAGTTTGGTGCTACATGGTCATAAATATTGACTGACATCCATTCTTGAGTTATGTAGGTTTAGGGTAAGCTACTGAATCTTACTGAAACATGTGTAGCTTTCTATAGCAGAGTTAATCCATCAAGTGGTGAGAGAAAAACACAACACAAAGAGACACAAACCCACACTCTAACCTTTCCTCAACTGACACAAGATAATCTCCTCCAATGATCCCTCCTATCTCAAAGGATCTTAGTGACCCTGCCAGTGCTGGTGCTCTTCTACTCGTTTCAGCCATTTGAATGCGGCCATGCTGGAGCACCACCTTTAGTCGAGCAAATCAACCCCAGGACTTATTTTTTGGAAGCCTAGTACTTATTCTTTCAGTCTCTTTTGCCAAACTGCAAAGTTACGGGGACGTAAACACACCAGCATCGGTTGTTAAGCAATGTTGGAGGGACACACAAACATACACAAACACACACATATATACATATATACGACAGGCTTCTTTCAGTTTCCGTCTAACAAATCCACTCACAAGGCTTTGGTCGGCCCAAGGCTATAGTAGAAGACACTTAACCAAGGTGCCACGAAGTGGGAATGAACCCGGAACTATGTGGTTGGTAAGCAAGCTACTTACCACACAGCCACTCCAGCGCCTGCGGTGTATAAAACACCGAGTCCACACTGTAACATGTCTGGAATTTGGAAGGGTATCCAGCTGTAAAACAACATGCCAAAACTAACCTCAACTGTGCTGGTGCCATGTAAAAAGGACTCAGCCCACTCTGCTGGTTGTTTGATGTTAGGAAGGGCATCCAGCCGTAAAAACCCTGCCAAAACTGACACAGAAATATGGTGCCTGGCTGGCTCCTGTCAAACCATTCAACCCATGCCAGAATGAAAGGTGGAAGTTAAACAATGATGATGATATCCTTCACAGGCTTCTTTCAGTTTCCTTCAACCAAATTCACTCACAAGGCTTTAGTAGAAGATACTTGGCCAAGGTGCCATGCAGTGGGATTGGACACAAGACCACATGGTTGGGAAACAAGCTTCTCAACCACACAGCCATGCCAGTGTGTATACGTACATATTTATACTTAACTATTTTTCTTTTATCTTTTGTTTCAGTTATTAGACAGCGGCCATCCTGGGGTACAGCCCTAAAGAACTTCAGTTGAATGCATCAACCCCACTACTTATTTTTAAGCCTGGTACTCATTCCATCAGTCTCTTCTGCTGAACTGCTAAGTCAAGGAGAGATAAACACACCAACACTAGTTCTCGTGTGGTGGTGGTGGGACAAACACAAAGACACACACACACACACACACATATATATATATATATATATATATATATATATATATATTATATATATATATACACGTGCAAGAGTGGCTGTATAGTAAGAAGCTTGCTTCCCAACCACATGGTTCTCAGTTCAGTCCCACTGCGTAGCACCTTGGGCAAGTGTCTTCTGCTATAGCTTCGGACCGACCTAAGCCTTTGTGAGTGGATTTAGTAGATGGAAACTGAAAGTAGTCTGTCATATACACACACACACATGTGTGTGTGTGTGTATGTCTGTGTTTGTGTGTCTGTGTTTGTCATCCCACTATCGCTTGACAACAAATGTTGGTGTATTTATGATCCCGTAACTTAGTGATTCAGCAAATAAGACTGATAGAATAAGTACTAGGCTTACAAAGACTAAGTCCTGGAAGACAGTTGCTCAAGGTGCCAAGCAGTGGGACTGAACCTAATAGCTTGTGCATGGGAAGCACACTTCCTACCACAAACACACACACCCATGTCAACATCACCATCGTTTAACATCTGCCTTCCATGCAGGCAGGAGTTGGAGGGTTTGACAGGAGCTGGCCAAGCAGATGATTGCACCAGATATCTGTGTCTGTTTTCATATGGTTTTTATGGCTGGATGCCCTTCCTAACACCAAACATCTTGCAGAGCGAGCTGAGCACTTCTTATGTGGTACCAGCACAGGCAAGGTCAGTTTGGCAAAGATTTTACAGCTGGAAGATCGTCCTAGCAAGAACCATGCAACAAAAACAGAAATGGAAACATGGCATACAAAGTTCACTATTCAGATGTTAAATTGGCTTGCAACAGTCACAGGATCACAGGGAGTAACTATGCTAAAACTGATAATTTCAACTCTCATAAAGCATTATTTCCCTCGGCAGTTTGTAGGCTTGAGAAAGGTATGATGTTTTTTTCCAATTAACATAATAGATACAGAGGATGAGAAAAGAGAATTGGGTATTTTGGGAATGAATGACAATATTTATGGCACAGAGCAAAGATGATTATTGGATAGGAACAAACGAACGGTGAGAGGATCTTCATTGTAGACAAACAGAATATGTAGAAAGATACATTGTGTAGATGTTGAGTGGACAGAGAGAGTAGATGTTGAGTGGACAGATGGACACAGTGTGTGGATGTTGAGTGGACATAGATAGACACAGTGTGTAGATGTTGAGTGGACAGAGATAGACACAATGTGTAGATGTTGAGTGGACAGAGATAGACACAGTGTGTAGATGTTGAGTGGACAGATAGACACAGTGTGTAGATATTTAGTGGAGAGAGAGACACAGTGTGTAGATGTTGAGTGGACAGAGATAGATACATTGTGTAGATGTTGAGTGGACAGATGGACACAGTGTGTGGATGTTGAGTGGACAGAGAGACACAGTGTGTAGATGTTGAGTGGACAGATGGACACAGTGTGTAGATGTTGAGTGGACAGATGGGCACAGTGTGTAGATGTTGAGTGGACAGTGAGACACAGTGTGTAGATGTTGAGTGGACAGGATAGACACAGTGTGTAGATGTTAAGTGGACAGATACACACAGTGTGTAGATGTTGAGTGGACAGATGGACACAGTGTGTAGATGTTGAGTGGACAGAGATAGACACAGTGTGTAGATGTTGAGTATACAGAGAGACACAGTGTATAGATGTTGAGTGGACAGATGGACACAGTTTGTAGATGTTGAGTGGACAGAGAGACACAGTGTGTAGATGTTGAGTGGAGAGAGAGACACAGAGTGTAGATGTTGAGTGGACAGAGATAGACACAGTGTGTAGATGTTGAGTGGACAGAGAGACACAGTGTGTAGATGTTGAGTGGACAGAGATAGACACAGTGTGTAGATGTTGAGTGGACAGAGAGACACAGTGTGTAGATGTTGAGTGGACAGAGAGACACGGTGTGTAGATGTTGAGTGGACAGATAGACACAGTGTGTAGATGTTGAGTGGACAGAGATGGACACAGTGTGTAGATGTTGAGAGGACAGAGATAGACACAGTGTGTAGATGTTGAGTGGATAGATGAACACAGTGTGTAGATGTTGAGTGGACAGAGAGACACAGTGTGTAGATGTTGAATGGACAGATAGACACAGTGTGTAGATGTTGACTGGACAGAGATAGACACAGTGTGTAGATGTTGAGTGGACAGAGAGACAGTGTGTGTAGATGTTGAGTGGACAAAGATAGACACAGTGTGTAGATGTTGAGTGGACAGATGGATACAGTGTGTAGATGTTGAGTGGACAGAGATAGACACAGTGTGTAGATGTTGAGTGGACAGAGATAGACACAGTGTGTAGATGTTGAGTGGACAGAGAGACACAGTGTGTAGATGTTCAGTGGACAGAGATAGACACAGTGTGTAGATGTTGAGTGGACAGATGGACACAGTGTGTAGATGTTGAGTGGACAGAGAGACACAGTTTGTAGATGTTGAGTGGACAGATGGACACAGTGTGTAGATGTTGAGTGGAGAGAGAGACACAGTGTGTAGATGTTGAGTGGACAGATAGACACAGTGTGTAGATGTTGAGAGGAGAGATAGACACAGTGTGTAGATGTTGAGTGGACAGAGAGACAGCGTGTGTAGATGTTGAGTGGACAGAGATAGACACAGTGTGTAGATGTTGAGTGGACAGATGGACACAGTGTGTAGATGTTGAGTGGAAAGAGAGACACAGTTTGTAGATGTTGAGTGGACAGATGGACACAGTGTGTGGATGTTGAGTAGACACAGTGTGTAGATGTTGAGTGGACAGAGAGACACAGTTTGTAGATGTTGAGTGGACAGATGGATACAGTGTGTAGATGTTGAGTGGACAGAGAGACACAGTTTGTAGATGTTGAGTGGACAGAGAGACACAGTTTGTAGATGTTGAGTGGACAGAGAGACACAGTGTGTAGATGTTGAGTGGACAGATAGACACAGTTTGTAGATGTTGAGTGGACAGAGAGACACAGTTTGTAGATGTTGAGTGGACAGAGAGACACAGTTTGTAGATGTTGAGTGGACAGAGAGACACAGTTTGTAGATGTTGAGTGGACAGAGAGACACAGTGTGTAGATGTTGAGTGGACAGAGAGACACAGTTTGTAGATGTTGAGTGGACAGATATACACAGTTTGTAGATGTTGAGTGGACAGAGAGACACAGTTTGTAGATGTTGAGTGGACAGAGAGACACAGTTTGTAGATGTTGAGTGGACAGAGAGACACAGTTTGTAGATGTTGAGTGGACAGATGGACACAGTGTGTAGATGTTGAGTGGACAGAGATAGACACAGTGTGTAGATGTTGAGTGGACAAAGATAGACACAGTGTGTAGATGTTGAGTGGACAGAGAGACACAGTGTGTAGATGTTGAGTGGACAGAGATAGACACAGTGTGTAGATGTTGAGTGGACAGATGGACACAGTGTGTAGATGTTGAGTGGACAGAGAGACACAGTTTGTAGATGTTGAGTGGACAGATGGACACAGTGTGTACATGTTGAGTGGACAGATGGACACAGTTTGTAGATGTTGAGTGGACAGATGGACACAGTGTGTAGATGTTGAGAGGAGAGATAGACACAGTGTGTAGATGTTGAGTGGACAGTGAGACAGCGTGTGTAGATGTTGAGTGGACAGAGATAGACACAGTGTGTAGATGTTGAGTGGACAGATGGACACAGTGTGTAGATGTTGAGTGGACAGATGGACACAGTGTGTAGATGTTGAGTGGAGAGAGAGACACAGTGTGTAGATGTTGAGTGGACAGATAGACACAGTGTGTAGATGTTGAGAGGAGAGATAGACACAGTGTGTAGATGTTGAGTGGACAGAGAGACAGCGTGTGTAGATGTTGAGTGGACAGAGATAGACACAGTGTGTAGATGTTGAGTGGACAGATGGACACAGTGTGTAGATGTTGAGTGGACAGAGAGACACAGTTTGTAGATGTTGAGTGGACAGATGGACACAGTGTGTGGATGTTGAGTAGACACAGTGTGTAGATGTTGAGTGGACAGAGAGACACAGTTTGTAGATGTTGAGTGGACAGATGGACACAGTGTGTAGATGTTGAGTGGACAGAGAGACACAGTTTGTAGATGTTGAGTGGACAGAGAGACACAGTTTGTACATGTAGAGTGGACAGAGAGACACAGTGTGTAGATGTTGAGTGGACAGATAGACACAGTTTGTAGATGTTGAGTGGACAGAGAGACACAGTTTGTAGATGTTGAGTGGACAGATGGACACAGTGTGTAGATGTTGAGTGGAGAGAGAGACACAGTGTGTAGATGTTGAGAGGAGAGATAGACACAGTGTGTAGATGTTGAGTGGACAGAGATACAGCGTGTGTAGATGTTGAGTGGACAGAGATAGACACAGTGTGTAGATGTTGAGTGGACAGATGGACACAGTGTGTAGATGTTGAGTGGACAGAGAGACACAGTTTGTAGATGTTGAGTGGACAGATGGACACAGTGTGTGGATGTTGAGTAGACACAGTGTGTAGATGTTGAGTGGACAGAGAGACACAGTTTGTAGATGTTGAGTGGACAGATGGACACAGTGTGTAGAGGTTGAGTGGACAGAGAGACACAGTTTGTAGATGTTGAGTGGACAGAGAGACACAGTTTGTAGATGTTGAGTGGACAGAGAGACACAGTGTGTAGATGTTGAGTGGACAGATAGACACAGTTTGTAGATGTTGAGTGGACAAAGAGACACAGTTTGTAGATGTAGAGTGGACAGAGAGACACAGTGTGTAGATGTTGAGTGGACAGATAGACACAGTTTGTAGATGTTGAGTGGACAGAGAGACACAGTTTGTAGATGTTGAGTGGACAGAGAGACACAGTTTGTAGATGTTGAGTGGACAGAGAGACACAGTGTGTAGATGTTGAGTGGACAGAGAGACACAGTTTGTAGATGTTGAGTGGACAGATAGACACAGTTTGTAGATGTGAGTGGACAGAGAGACACAGTTTGTAGATGTTGAGTGGACAGAGAGACACAGTTTGTAGATGTTGAGTGGACAGAGAGACACAGTTTGTAGATGTTGAGTGGACAGATAGACACAGTGTGTAGATGTTGAGTGGACAGAGAGACACAGTTTGTAGATGTTGAGTGGACAGATGGACACAGTGTGTAGATGTTGAGTGGACAGAGAGACACAGTTTGTAGATGTTGAGTGGACAGATAGACACAGTGTGTAGATGTTGAGTGGACAGATGGACACAGTGTGTAGATGTTGAGTGGACAGAGAGACACAGTTTGTAGATGTTGAGTGGACAGAGAGACACAGTTTGTAGATGTTGAGTGGACAGATGGACACAGTGTGTAGATGTTGAGTGGACAGAGAGACACAGTTTGTAGATGTTGAGTGGACAGATGGACACAGTGTGTAGATGTTGAGTGGACAGATGGACACAGTTTGTAGATGTTGAGTGGACAGATGGACACAGTGTGTAGATGTTGAGAGGAGAGATAGACACAGTGTGTAGATGTTGAGTGGACAGAGAGACAGCGTGTGTAGATGTTGAGTGGACAGAGATAGACACAGCGTGTAGATGTTGAGTGGACAGATGGACACAGTGTGTAGATGTTGAGTGGACAGAGAGACACAGTTTGTAGATGTTGAGTGGACAGATGGACACAGTGTGTAGATGTTCAGTGGAGAGAGAGACACAGTGTGTAGATGTTGAGTGGACAGATGGACACAGTGTGTAGATGTTGAGAGGAGAGATAGACACAGTGTGTAGATGTTGAGTGGACAGAGAGACAGCGTGTGTAGATGTTGAGTGGACAGAGATAGACACAGTGTGTAGATGTTGAGTGGACAGATGGACACAGTGTGTATATGTTGAGTGGACAGAGAGACACAGTTTGTAGATGTTGACTGGACAGATGGACACAGTGTGTGGATGTTGAGTAGACACAGTGTGTAGATGTTGAGTGGACAGAGAGACAGCGTGTGTAGATGTTGAGTGGACAGAGATAGACACAGTGTGTAGATGTTGAGTGGACAGATGGACACAGTGTGTAGATGTTGAGTGGACAGAGAGACACAGTTTGTGGAGATGTTGAGTGGACAGATGGACACAGTGTGTGGATGTTGAGTAGACACAGTGTGTAGATGTTGAGTGGACAGAGAGACACACAGTTTGTAGATGTTGAGTGGACAGATGGACACAGTGTGTAGATGTTGAGTGGACAGAGAGACACAGTTTGTAGATGTTGAGTGGACAGAGAGACACAGTTTGTACATGTAGAGTGGACAGAGAGACACAGTGTGTAGATGTTGAGTGGACAGATAGACACAGTTTGTAGATGTTGAGTGGACAGAGAGACACAGTTTGTAGATGTTGAGTGGACAGATGGACACAGTGTGTAGATGTTGAGTGGAGAGAGAGACACAGTGTGTAGATGTTGAGAGGAGAGATAGACACAGTGTGTAGATGTTGAGTGGACAGAGATACAGCGTGTGTAGATGTTGAGTGGACAGAGATAGACACAGTGTGTAGATGTTGAGTGGACAGATGGACACAGTGTGTAGATGTTGAGTGGACAGAGAGACACAGTTTGTAGATGTTGAGTGGACAGATGGACACAGTGTGTGGATGTTGAGTAGACACAGTGTGTAGATGTTGAGTGGACAGAGAGACACAGTTTGTAGATGTTGAGTGGACAGATGGACACAGTGTGTAGAGGTTGAGTGGACAGAGAGACACAGTTTGTAGATGTTGAGTGGACAGAGAGACACAGTTTGTAGATGTTGAGTGGACAGAGAGACACAGTGTGTAGATGTTGAGTGGACAGATAGACAGTTTGTAGATGTTGAGTGGACAGAGAGACACAGTTTGTAGATGTAGAGTGGACAGAGAGACACAGTGTGTAGATGTTGAGTGGACAGATAGACACAGTTTGTAGATGTTGAGTGGACAGAGAGACACAGTTTGTAGATGTTGAGTGGACAGAGAGACACAGTTTGTAGATGTTGAGTGGACAGAGAGACACAGTGTGTAGATGTTGAGTGGACAGAGAGACACAGTTTGTAGATGTTGAGTGGACAGATAGACACAGTTTGTAGATGTTGAGTGGACAGAGAGACACAGTTTGTAGATGTTGAGTGGACAGAGAGACACAGTTTGTAGATGTTGAGTGGACAGAGAGACACAGTTTGTAGATGTTGAGTGGACAGATAGACACAGTGTGTAGATGTTGAGTGGACAGAGAGACACAGTTTGTAGATGTTGAGTGGACAGATGGACACAGTGTGTAGATGTTGAGTGGACAGAGAGACACAGTTTGTAGATGTTGAGTGGACAGATAGACACAGTGTGTAGATGTTGAGTGGACAGATGGACACAGTGTGTAGATGTTGAGTGGACAGAGAGACACAGTTTGTAGATGTTGAGTGGACAGAGAGACACAGTTTGTAGATGTTGAGTGGACAGATGGACACAGTGTGTAGATGTTGAGTGGACAGAGAGACACAGTTTGTAGATGTTGAGTGGACAGATGGACACAGTGTGTAGATGTTGAGTGGACAGATGGACACAGTGTGTAGATGTTGAGTGGACAGAGAGACACAGTTTGTAGATGTTGAGTGGACAGATGGACACAGTGTGTAGATGTTCAGTGGAGAGAGAGACACAGTGTGTAGATGTTGAGTGGACAGATGGACACAGTGTGTAGATGTTGAGAGGAGAGATAGACACAGTGTGTAGATGTTGAGTGGACAGAGAGACAGCGTGTGTAGATGTTGAGTGGACAGAGAGTAGACACAGTGTGTAGATGTTGAGTGGACAGATGGACACAGTGTGTGATATTGAGTGGACAGAGAGACACAGTTGTAGATGTTGACTGGACAGATGGACACAGTGTGTGGATGTTGAGTAGACACAGTGTGTAGATGTTGAGTGGACAGAGAGACACAGTTTGTAGATGTTGAGTGGACAGATGGACACAGTGTGTAGATGTTGAGTGGACAGAGAGACACAGTTTGTAGATGTTGAGTGGACAGAGAGACACAGTGTGTAGATGTTGAGTGGACAGAGAGACACAGTTTGTAGATGTTGAGTGGACAGAGAGACACAGTTTGTAGATGTTGAGTGGACAGAGAGACACAGTTTGTAGATGTTGAGTGGACAGAGAGACACAGTGTAGATGTTGAGTGGACAGAGAGACACAGTGTGTAGATGTTGAGTGGACAGAGAGACACAGTTTGTAGATGTTGAGTGGACAGATAGACACAGTTTGTAGATGTTGAGTGGACAGAGAGACACAGTTTGTAGATGTTGAGTGGACAGAGAGACAGCGTGTGTAGATGTTGAGTGGACAGAGATAGACACAGTGTGTAGATGTTGAGTGGACAGATGGACACAGTGTGTAGATGTTGAGTGGACAGAGATACAGCGTGTGTAGATGTTGAGTGGACAGAGATAGACACAGTGTGTAGATGTTGAGTGGACAGATGGACACAGTGTGTAGATGTTGAGTGGACAGAGAGACACAGTTTGTAGATGTTGAGTGGACAGATGGACACAGTGTGTGGATGTTGAGTAGACACAGTGTGTAGATGTTGAGTGGACAGAGAGACACAGTTTGTAGATGTTGAGTGGACAGATGGACACAGTGTGTAGAGGTTGAGTGGACAGAGAGACACAGTTTGTAGATGGAGTGGACAGAGAGACACAGTTTGTAGATGTTGAGTGGACAGAGAGACACAGTGTGTAGATGTTGAGTGGACAGATAGACACAGTTTGTAGATGTTGAGTGGACAGAAGACACAGTTTGTAGATGTTGAGTGGACAGAGAGACACAGTTTGTAGATGTTGAGTGGACAGAGAGACACAGTTTGTAGATGTTGAGTGGACAGAGAGACACAGTGTTGTAGATGTTGTGGACAGATAGACACAGTTTGTAGATGTTGAGTGGACAGAGAGACACAGTTTGTAGATGTTGAGTGGACAGAGAGACACAGTTTGTAGATGTTGAGTGGACAGAGAGACACAGTTTGTAGATGTTGAGTGGACAGATAGACACAGTGTGTAGATGTTGAGTGGACAGAGAGACACAGTTTGTAGATGTTGAGTGGACAGATGGACACAGTGTGTAGATGTTGAGTGGACAGAGAGACACAGTTTGTAGATGTTGAGTGGACAGATAGACACAGTGTGTAGATGTTGAGTGGACAGATGGACACAGTGTGTAGATGTTGAGTGGACAGAGAGACACAGTTTGTAGATGTTGAGTGGACAGAGAGACACAGTTTGTAGATGTTGAGTGGACAGATGGACACAGTGTGTAGATGTTGAGTGGACAGAGAGACACAGTTTGTAGATGTTGAGTGGACAGATGGACACAGTGTGTAGATGTTGAGTGGACAGATGGACACAGTTTGTAGATGTTGAGTGGACAGATGGACACAGTGTGTAGATGTTGAGAGGAGAGATAGACACAGTGTGTAGATGTTGAGTGGACAGAGAGACAGCGTGTGTAGATGTTGAGTGGACAGAGATAGGCACAGCGTGTGTAATGTTGAGTGGACAGATGGACACAGTGTGTAGATGTTGAGTGGACAGAGAGACACAGTTTGTAGATGTTGAGTGGACAGATGGACACAGTGTGTAGATGTTGAGTGGAGAGAGAGACACAGTGTGTAGATGTTGAGTGGACAGATGGACACAGTGTGTAGATGTTGAGAGGAGAGATAGACACAGTGTGTAGATGTTGAGTGGACAGAGAGACAGCGTGTGTAGATGTTGAGTGGACAGAGATAGACACAGTGTGTAGATGTTGAGTGGACAGATGGACACAGTGTGTAGATGTTGAGTGGACAGAGAGACACAGTTTGTAGATGTTGAGTGGACAGATAGACACAGTGTGTAGATGTTGAGTGGACAGATGGACACAGTGTGTAGATGTTGAGTGGACAGAGGACACAGTTTGTAGATGTTGAGTGGACAGAGAGACACAGTTTGTAGATGTTGAGTGGACAGATGGACACAGTGTGTAGATGTTGAGTGGACAGAGAGACACAGTTTGTAGATGTTGAGTGGACAGATGGACACAGTGTGTAGATGTTGAGTGGACAGATGGACACAGTTTGTAGATGTTGAGTGGACAGATGGACAAGTGTGTAGATGTTGAGAGGAGAGATAGACACAGTGTGTAGATGTTGAGTGGACAGAGAGACAGCGTGTGTAGATGTTGAGTGGACAGAGAGGCACAGCGTGTAGATGTTGAGTGGACAGATGGACACAGTGTGTAGATGTTGAGTGGACAGAGAGACACAGTTGTAGATGTTGAGTGGACAGATGGACACAGTGTGTAGATGTTGAGTGGAGAGAGAGACACAGTGTGTAGATGTTGAGTGGACAGATGGACACAGTGTGTAGATGTTGAGAGGAGAGATAGACACAGTGTGTAGATGTTGAGTGGACAGAGAGACAGCGTGTGTAGATGTTGAGTGGACAGAGATAGACACAGTGTGTAGATGTTGAGTGGACAGATGGACACAGTGTGTATATGTTGAGTGGACAGAGAGACACAGTTTGTAGATGTTGACTGGACAGATGGACACAGTGTGTGGATGTTGAGTAGACACAGTGTGTAGATGTTGAGTGGACAGAGAGACACAGTTTGTAGATGTTGAGTGGACAGATGGACACAGTGTGTAGATGTTGAGTGGACAGAGAGACACAGTTTGTAGATGTTGAGTGGACAGAGAGACACAGTGTGTAGATGTTGAGTGGACAGAGAGACACAGTTTGTAGATGTTGAGTGGACAGAGAGACACAGTTTGTAGATGTTGAGTGGACAGAGAGACACAGTTTGTAGATGTTGAGTGGACAGAGAGACACAGTTTGTAGATGTTGAGTGGACAGAGAGACACAGTTTGTAGATGTTGAGTGGACAGAGAGACACAGTTTGTAGATGTTGAGTGGACAGATAGACACAGTTTGTAGATGTTGAGTGGACAGTGAGACAGTTTGTAGATGTTGAGTGGACAGAGAGACACAGTTTGTAGATGTGGAGTGGACAGAGAGACACAGTTTGTAGATGTTGAGTGGACAGAGAGACACAGTTTGTAGATGTTGAGTGGACAGATGGACACAGTGTGTAGATGTTGAGTGGACAGAGAGACACAGTGTGTAGATGTTGAGTGGACAGAGAGACACAGTGTGTAGATGTTGAGTGGACAGATAGACACAGTGTGTAGATGTTGAGTGGACAGATAGACACAGTTTGTAGATGTTGAGTGGACAGAGAGACACAGTTTGTAGATGTTGAGTGGACAGAGAGACACAGTTTGTAGATGTTGAGTGGACAGAGAGACACAGTTTGTAGATGTTGAGTGGATAGAGAGACACAGTGTGTAGATGTTGAGTGGACAGATAGACACAGTGTGTAGATGTTGAGTGGACAGAGAGACACAGTGTGTAGATGTTGAGTGGACAGAGAGACACAGTGTGTAGATGTTGAGTGGACAGAGAGACACAGTGTGTAGATGTTGAGTGGACAGAGAGACACAGTTTGTAGATGTTGAGTGGACAGAGATAGACAGTTTGTAGATGTTGAGTGGACAGATGGACACAGTGTGTAGATGTTGAGTGGACAGAGATAGACACAGTTTGTAGATGTTGAGTGGACAGAGATAGACAGTGTGTAGATGTTGAGTGGACAGAGAGACACAGTTTGTAGATGTTGAGTGGACAGATGGACAGTGCGTAGATGTTGAGTGGACAGAGATAGACACAGTGTGTAGATGTTGAGTGGACAGTGATAGACACAGTGTGTAGATGTTGAGCGGACAGAGTTAGACAGTGTGTAGATGTTGAGTGGACAGAGAGACACAGTTTGTAGATGTTGAGTGGACAGATGGACACAGTGTGTAGATGTTGAGTGGACAGAGAGACACAGTGTGTAGATGTTGAGTGGACAGAGAGACACAGTGTGTAGATGTTGAGTGGACAGATAGACACAGTGTGTAGATGTTGAGTGGACAGATAGACACAGTGTATAGATGTTGAGTGGACAGATGAACACAGTGTGTAGATGTTGAGTGGACAGAGATAGACACAGTGTGTAGATGTTGAGTGGACAGAGATAGACAGTGTGTAGATGTTGAGTGGACAGAGAGACACAGTTTGTAGATGTTGAGTGGACAGATGGACACAGTGTGTAGATGTTGAGTGGACAGAGATAGACACCGTGTGTAGATGTTGAGTGGACAGAGATAGACAGTGTGTAGATGTTGAATGGACAGAGAGACACAGTTTGTAGATGTTGAGTGGACAGATGGACACAGTGTGTAGATGTTGAGTGGACAGAGATAGACACAGTGTGTAGATGTTGAGTGGACAGAGATAGACACAGTGTGTAGATGTTGAGTGGACAGAGAGACACAGTTTGTAGATGTTGAGTGGACAGATGGACACAGTGTGTAGATGTTGAGTGGACAGAGAGACACAGTGTGTAGATGTTGAGTGGACAGATGGACACAGTGTGTAGATGTTGAGTGGACAGAGATAGACACAGTGTGTAGATGTTGAGTGGACAGAGATAGACAGTGTGTAGATGTTGTGTGGACAGAGAGACACAGTGTGTAGATGTTGAGTGGACAGATGGACACAGTGTGTAGATGTTGAGTGGACAGAGATAGACACAGTGTGTAGATGTTGAGTGGACAGATAGACACTGTGTGTAGATGTTGAGTGGACAGATAGACACAGTGTGTAGATGTTGAGTGGACAGAGATAGACAGTGTGTAGATGTTGAGTGGACAGATGGACACAGTGTGTAGATGTTGAGTGGACAGAGATAGACACAGTGTGTAGATGTTGAGTGGACAGATAGACACAGTGTGTAGATGTTGAGTGGACAGATAGACACAGTGTGTAGATGTTGAGTGGACAGAGATAGACAGTGTGTAGATGTTGAGTGGACAGAGATAGACAGTGTTTAGATGTTGAGTGGACAGAGAGACACAGTGTGTAGATGTTGAGTGGACAGATGGACACAGTGTGTAGATGTTGAGTGGACAGATAGACACAGTGTGTAGATGTTGAGTGGACAGAGAGACACAGTTTGTAGATGTTGAGTGGACAGATAGACACAGTGTGTAGATGTTGAGTGGACAGAGAGACACAGTGTGTAGATGTTGAGTGGACAGATGGACACAGTGTGTAGATGTTGAGTGGACAGAGATAGACACAGTGTGTAGATGTTGAGTGGACAGATAGACACAGTGTGTAGATGTTGAGTGGACAGAGAGACACAGTGTGTAGATGTTGAGTGGACAGATAGACACAGTGTGTAGATGTTAAGTGGACAGAGAGACACAGTGTGTAGATGTTGAGTGGACAGAGAGACACAGTGCGTAGATGTTGACTGAAAGACCAATGTATATTGATACACTGGAGTATGAAAAGTAATTAAGAAGTTATCTAGATTCCACTGCAAAGATGAAAAATATTTCTAGACTTTCTTTAAAAAAACATATGAGCATGTTGTATATAATTTTAATTATATACATGTACAATAGTTAATTTGTTTATAACTATATAACGAAGTGACAAGTAAAATTGAAAAGATGATCAAAAGATTTTCTGTATCTTTACTGTAAAACATTAATTTCTCTTATTTTAACTTTACATCTGAGGTATGTCAGCAACTTGCCATTTCATTTACAGCATGGCACCAAAACATCAAAAAGATTACGAAATGCTTGTCTGCTGCATAATTAAGTCTTATACTCTATTTTTGTTCTTTCATGCATTTTTTGTTGGTATTTTTGGTACTTTTTTTTTTACTTCTGTTCAATTCCTTTTTTTTCTGAAATTCTTATCCATGCATACATTTGGCAAAAAGAAAAAAAAACAGCAAAAAAAGACAAAAAGCACAAATATTCTTCACAACATCAAACATGAAATCAAAATGGAAGAAATTAAATTTAAAACATTAATCATAGTGATGTATTTCTTAATTTTTTATTCATTTATTTATTGTTCTTTTGGCTAGCACCATTTTCTTGCAATCTTTTAAAGATTTCAAACACAAACACACGCTGAAAGCCAATGAAATTTTCAAAAATTATCTTCTCGACTATATATCTTTGGTTCTGTTAGAGCCAATATTGTATTCATCATTGTCCTTCCAAATTTCAAACACGAATGTTCCTATGAAAGCCAAGAATTATTTTTAAAAATTATCTTCATTATGGCATGTCTTTGGTTCTGTTGGTGCCAATTTATTCTTCATCATCTTTTAAAAATTTCAGACATAAATGTCCTGATAGAAGCCGTCAAAATTTTTTTATAATTCTCTACATGATTGTATATTTTGGGTCCTACTGGTACCTATATTTGGTCCACTGTTGTCCTTTTAAAATTTCACATATGACTCTTCCTAATAGAAGCAATGAAATTCTTCAAAATAATCTTCACATTGGTGAATTTTTGGTAGGACTAACATTAATAGAAAATTTGTCATTGTTTTTGCAGAATTCCAATAGGAATATCTCTTTTTAAAAATTATCTTCATTATGGCATGTCTTTGATTCTGCTAGTGCCAATTTATTCTTCATCATCTTTTCAAAATTTCAAACATAAATGTCCTGATAGAAGCTGCCAAAATTTTTTTATAATTCTCTACATGATGACATATTTTTGGTTCTACTGGTACCTATATTTGGTACACAATTGTCTTTTAAAATTTCACAAATTTCACATAGAAGCAATGAAATTCTTCAAAATAATCTTCACATTGGTGGATTTTTGGTAGGACTTAATATTAATAGTAAATTTGTCATTGTTTTTGCAGAATTCCAAAAGGAATATCTTTAAAAAACACAAAGATTTTTTAAAAATGATATTCACAATCGTATATTTCTGATTTTACAAGTACCAATATTTCGTATATCATATTGTTGTTTCAAAATTTCAAATATGTATGTTCCAAAAGATGTAATGAAGTTCTTGAAAATAATCTTCACATTGTTCTATCTTTGGTTGCTCTCTTCTCATTGTTCTTGCAAATATTCAATATCAATATTTGTACAAAAACAATGATATTTCTAAATATAATATTCACAATGGTATATCTTAGGTTTTGCTAGTACCAATATTTCATTTATATCATTGTATTTTCAAAATTTCAAATATGCATCTTCCAACAGAAACAATAAAATTCTTAAGAATATTCATTTTGGTGTATCTTTGCTTCTGCTACTGCCATTGTTTCATTCATCATTGTTCTTCCAAAATTTCAAATATGTAAGTCCATGCAGAAGTAATAAAATTTTCAAAAGATCATTTTCATGATGGTGTGTCTTTGGTTCTACTGGCACCAATATTCCAAACTTGAAATATAAACATGTCTATGAACATAAACGAGATGGAATTTCAAAATGGCCAGAGCAATGGATATCTCGGGTACTTGGTTTCATTCAAGGATTAAATTTTAAACAGTGAGAAAGTGTAATTGTCATTTCAAAAGTGATTCCAATGATGGTGTCTTTGATTCTGCCAGTGACAAATATTCAATATACAAAGCAGGAATATTTTCATACAGTAACAAAATTTAAACAATGATTTTAGATAAAAATGTCTTAGGTTTTCTCAAGTTCCAATATTTTAGGCTTCAAAACTATAGACAAGATGAAATCTCAAAATGTTCTGGGCAATGGATGTCTTGGGTGGTTGGTTCCATTGGTGCCAACAATGGTTGATTAAAACATAATAGAGATTTAGTGTCATCAGGGGCTTCAAAAGTCATTGCAATGGTGGTTCCTTTGGTTCTGCTGGTACCGAAAATTCAATATATAAAACAGGAAATATTTCCATAGAGTAACGAAATTTAAACAGTGATCTTAGATGTCTTAGGTTTTCTCAAGTGCCAATATTCTAGGTTTCAATCGTAACTATCAACAGAGATGAAAATTCAAAATGCTCAGCGAAATGGAGGTTTTAGTGGTCGGTTCCACAAATGTCACTGTTTAACTTTAGAGTAGGTGCAAGAGGCTGTATCTGGTAAGTTTGACCATAAAACAGGTAGAATATTTGGACCAGGTATGGTCAGTTTAAACATTAATGAGTAAAAAGGTTAGAACAGCTGATTCTTTTAGAGCATGGGTATGCTAGCACCAATATTTTGCTAGCTCCTATATTCACCAATTAAAAATTGAATATTAGAAAGATTGGAAAAAAACCTTAGTGAAAGATTTTCTGGGTTTTGCTCGCATCAATATACAATGATTAACAAATGAATTTCAAAAGGGCATTCACAAAATTTAAAAATTCAAAAAGTGACCTCAGCGTGCAACCTCTTTGGTTTTGCTAGAGTCAATATTCACTCAGTGGCATTTACCATCTGCATAGCTGGATTCACTAGGTCATAAGTTATTGACCTCATTTTCCAAAGATATAGTTTACTCAAGTCGACAAGTTCCTGTGAAAGAATAACATTCGATATTGGTCTGCTGGTACGTCTTTGGATGAGTTACTCAGGTATGAAGTCTAGCTGCAACAGCTTGCTAAGTGCTAACATCTTGGAAATCTCGGAGAAATCTTAAAGGGAAACTTTTTAGGTTGTGCTAGCTGCATTATTCGCTCGGAGGCTTTTGCAATCTGCGTACCTGGATGCACTTGGAAAGGGTTGAAGTTTATACGCCTCGTTTTCCGAATAATTGGTTTACTCAGTTCCACAATTCTTTGAGAAGGAATTACATTCAGCATCGCTCTATTAATGGGTCTTTGGACTGGTTGTATAGGTACAAAATCTGGATGTAGTGGCTTGCTAAGTGCTAACTTCTCCATCCTTGAACTTAGTGGAATATGATAGGGATGGCGCTGAGAATTTAAGGAGTCCTCTCTTTCATATTTGGGAGTTATCTTTCGTTCTAATGGAATGGCAAGTTCAGAGATTCGATTTGATGCAACTGCAGTTTTAGCTTTGCGACTTATTTTGATAGGAAGTATTATTGGTGCTTGAAAATCTTTGGGTGGTCGCTTTGGGAGGGCCAGGAAATCCAACCTCGAGCTACACTTCTTAGGGATCCTTTTGACTGGTTTTGATACATACGTACCTCTGGTTGGAATAAACATTTCAAGTCAATAATTGGATTCATTCTCCACACACACAAAAATACAATTATACATACATACATGCATATATATATATATATATAATATATATATATATATATAATATATATATATATGTATGTATGTATGTATGTATGTATATATACACACACATACACACAAGAAACTCCAAAGTCCACTAACGGCTAACCCCAACCCTAGTAAATTAATTCAACATAAGCCCCAGCTACATGCGTGTAAACCCAACACACCAACTGAACCTCATAACAAAACAAACCCTCATAACTACAACTATAGTACCATTGCTACCACCCAAACTTAAATTTACCACAACACCCACATATACTTCCTGCCATAATAGAGAATACCATAGAGGTTACCAATGGACACAATAATTATCATACCATATCAACCAACAACACCATCCTCAACCCCTTAGCACCAACTACAATGAAGAACCAAACGCCAATTCCAATCCCCTCACAAGCTCATCCAGAACACCCCCTACAAACCTATGCAGCTTCAGGCGCCCAACCTCTTGCCCTTTAGATAACCACTGTCTCACTAAAAACATGGTTTATAAGTACGCAGTATCAACCAACAATTGTAACTACATTTACACCGGCTCATGTAGCACCACCTTCAAAGCTAGGGTGAGTAGTCACTACTCAAATAGCTTCAAATCCCATACAAAATCTAGGCACAGGAGTGGCTGTGTGGTAAGTAGCTTGCTTACCAACCACATGGTTCCGGGTTCAGTCCTACTGCGTGGTACCTTGGGCAAGTGTCTTCTACTATAGCCTCGGGCTGACCAAAGCCTTGTGAGTGGATTTGGTAGACGAAAACTGAAAGAAGCCCATCGTATATATGTATATATATATATGTGTGTGTGCGTGTATGTTTGTGTGTCTGTGTTTGTCCACCCAACATCACTTGACAACTGATGCTGGTGTGTTTATGTCCCCGTCACTCAGCGGTTCAGCAAAAGAGACCGATAGAATAAGTACTGGGCTTACAAAGAATAAGTCCTGAGGTCGAGTTGCTCGACTAAAGGCGGTGCTCCAGCATGGCCACAGTCAACTGACTGAAACAAGTAACAGAGTAAAAGAGTACGTCGTTATCTCAACTTATCAGCAAACTAAGGCTTAATTCAACCCCTTTCACTCTCAAATGGTCCATACCCACGCCAAATCTTACAGTGGATATGACAATAAGAGTGATCTCAGCATAGCTAAGGTCATGGCTATTTTGAAATCCACGGACTGTCCCAATGAATGCAGCAGTATAATATTCAGCTGCAAACATCAGGTCCTAAATCTATTATCAAAATATAGGCGCAGGAGTGGCTGTGTGGTAAGTAGCTTGCTAACCAACCACATGGTTCCGGGTTCAGTCCCACTGCGTGACACCTTGGGCATGTGTCTTCTCCTATAGCCCCGGGCCGACCAATGCCTTGTGAGTGGATTTGGTAGATGGAAACTGAAAGAAGCCCGTCGTATATATATGTGTATATATATATGTGTGAGCGTGTATGTTTGTGTGTCTGTGTTTGTCCCCCTAGCATTGCTTGACAACCGATGCTGGTTTGTTTACGTCCCCGTTACTTAGCGGTTCGGCAAAAGAGACCGATAGAATAAGTACTGGGCTTACAAAAGAATAAATCCCGGGGTCGAGTTGCTCGATTAAAGGCGGTGCTCCAGCATGGCCGCAGTCAAAATGACTGAAACAAGTGAAAAGAGTAAAAAGAGTATAATTACAACCCCACCCTGCACTTGTCTCCCCATAACTCTCATATATTCTTTTTCCCACTCATCCACCCTCACAACAACTGCATATTAAATCAACAATATTTTTTCTCCCTTTTTCATTTCTTAATCGTCAATTATAATTTTCTTTCCCTATTTTTACTTACTACCTAAAATATTCTTCTCTTTATATTTCTACACCCACTGCCTCTTCCACCCTCCACACATAAATGTACAAAAATATACTCCCTTTACTCTTTTAATTGTTTCAGTCAGTTGACTGCAGCCATGCTGGAGCACCGCCTTTAGTCGATCAAATCGACACTGGGACTTATTCTTTGTAAGCCTAGTACTTATTCTATCGGTCTCTTTTGCCGAACCGCTAAGTGACGGGGACGTAAACACATCAGCATCGTTTGTCAAGCAATGCTAGGGGGACAAACACACACACACATGTATACACATATATATATATATATATATACATATATACGACAGGCTTCTTTCAGTTTCCGTCTACCAAATCGACTCACAAGGCATTGGTCGGCCCGGGGCTATAGCAGAAGACACTTGCCCAAGATGCCACGCAGTGGGACTGAACTGAGAACCATGTCGTTGGTTAGCAAGCTACTTACCACACAGCCGCTCCTGCGCCTATATATATATATATATATATACATTAGATACACAGGACGAGTAAATTGTTAAACATAATGAGATTTGTATTATATCACAATACTATAGATGGTTCAATTAAAAATAAATAAAATAATTATAAATAGATCGTTGCCAGAGCAACAAGCTGGCTTCCATGCCGATGGCACGTAAAAAAGCACCATTCGAGTGTGATCATTACCTGCGTCGCCTTACTTGCACTTGTGCTGGTGGCACGTGAAAAGACATTTGAGCGAGGTCATTGCCAGTGCCACTGGACCGGCTCCTGTGCAGGCGGCACATAAAAAACACCATTTGAGCATGGCCGTTGCCAGTACAGCCTGACTTGCCCTCATGCTAGTGGCACATAAAAGCACCCACTACACTCTCAGAGTGGTTGGCATTAGGAAGGGCATCCAGCTGTAGAAACTCTGCCAGATCAAGATTGGAGTCTGGTGCAGCCATCTGGTTTGCCAGACCTCAGTCAAATCGTCCAACCCATGCCAGCACGGAAAGCAGAGTTTGTATATATATATATAGAGGCTAATACTGAAGAATGAGTGCTCAACACTGCATTGGTGGATAAATATTCTTTATTTGTGAGTCAACAAAGCTACCATCAGTTTCATGTAAAGAGTAATCTCTCAACAACTGTCAAGCCTGTAACACGGGAATTTTGGCACTAGTCTCCATCTTGGATGAGAATACATGAAACCATTGGTAACCTTGTTAACCCTCAAATAAAGCTTATATTTACACACACACACACACACACAGAGGAATATTCTTGAAGAAATCCAGTAGCATGTGCATCCTTTATAATGACCTCAGGTAGCCAGCAACTGTGGACAAGATTTACACAACATTCTATAAGTTTTTTATTTTTACCCAAATATGGTTATATCTTTGGTAGATGGAATATAACTATATATATTTGGCAGATGGAAACTGAAAGAAGCTTGATATATATATATATATATATATATATATATATTATATATATATATATATATCAGTCTTCCTTCAGTTTCCATCTGCTGAATCCACTCACAAGGTTTTAGACAATTTGGGGCAATAATAGAAGACACTTGCCTGAGGTACCCCACAGTGGAACTAAAACCAGTACTTTGTGGTTGATAAGCAAACTTCTTAACTATACAACCATGAAAAATCTCTAGTGGGTTCACAGAATTTTGGGCCAAACCCGATAAGACTAAGTCCTTCACAACAATACATTTTTCTCCCCTACAGAAACATGAACGGTTAAATCAGAAGGATATACATATATATATATATTGTCAGTGTATCATATTCGAAAAAGAAGCATACTCTAAACTGAGCAGTTAAGTCTATGTCTGGCCATAGAGTGACCAATGGTTTTGCATCCATAAAGGGCTTAGCCCCATGGACGACTTGTTAGATCCTAATGGTAGAGGGCATATACCTCTTCAAACTGGACGTAGAAATTCATTATGGTCTGTTAGTTATTAGTAAAGAAAAAATATGTCTTATGGGTCAGCAAGGACAAGATATCTCCCTTAGACCAGTTCAGTTGGCAGTCCAAGTGGCGAATGGGGAACCTCCGCCCTCAGGTTGCTTCTAGCCCAAAGGGCTTTTTTCTTGTTCAAATCAATGAATGGCAAACCCCATCCTTGCATGAGGTAGCATTTGAAGAAGAAGCAGAGACTATAAATATTGTGTCGGGAATTTAACAGTAATTCTGGAAAAACAGTGGTCTTTGAAGTTACTTGCTCACTCTGCTATGCAAAGCTTGCATCATCCGTTCCAGGATACTGGCTGCTCTATGGTCCTCCATTTAATTTCCTATGGAGTTCCTTCATCCTTAGGGTGCAACATGTGGCCAACCTGGGACGTGATGTAATGTCTTTCTGGCAGCTTAAAAGAGGACTTGTGGTTGTACAGGTGCTACTTAAAGGCAGTTCTGGTTGACGTGACAGATCTCCAAACTTGACTTCTACTTCTGCTCACACCTCTGGTGCCTCTTCTATTGGGCCCCAGACCTGGTTTTGTTGTTGCTGTTGCTGCTGCTGTTATTGGAGTTGTTATCCATGCTTTTATTATGGAGCATCGGCCTGGTGATAGCGCTGTGGCTATTGTCATTGTGGTGGTCATACCTGGACTTAGTGCTGATGTTGCTGTCAGTGATGGTGTTCTGGCTGCCATCATTCGTAATATTGGTAAAAAAGGCAGCGAGCTGGCGGAAATGTTAGCACGCCGGACGAAATGCTTTGTGATATTTCACCTGCCACTGCGTTCTGAGTTCAAATTCCACCGAGGTCAACTTTGCCTTTCATCCTTTCGGGGTTGATAAATTAAGTACCATTTACGCACTGGGGTCAAAATAATCGACTTAATCCATTTGTCTGTTCTGGTTTGTCCTCTCTGTGTTTAGCCCCTTGTGGGTAGTAAAGAAATAGGTATTTCGTTTGCCACTACGTTCCGAGTTCAAATTCTGCCGAGGTCGACTTTGGCTTTCATCCTTTCGGGGTCGATAAATTAAGTACCAGTTACGCACTGGGGTCGAAATAATCGACTTAATTCATTTGTCTGTTCTGGTTTGTCCTCTCTGTGTTTAGCCCCTTGTGGGTAGTAAAGAAATAGATATTTCGATTGCCGCTACGTTCTGAGTTCAAATTCCGCCGAGGTCGACTTTGGCTTTCATCCTTTCGGGGTCGATAAATTAAGTACCAGTTACACACTGGGGTCGAAATAATCGACTTAATTCATTTGTCTGTTCTGGTTTGTCCTCTCTGTGTTTAGCCCCTTGTGGGTAGTAAAGAAATAGGTATTTCGTTTGCAGCTACGTTCTGAGTTCAAATTCCGCCGAGGTCGACTTTGGCTTTCATCCTTTCGGGGTCGATAAATTAAGTACCAGTTATGCACTAAGGTCGGTGTAATCACCTGAATCCGTTTGTCTGTCCTTGTTTGTCCCCTCTATGTTTAGCCCCTTGTAGGCAATAAATAAATAATCATTGGTAATATTGGGCATCGGACTGGTAGCTTCACTGGTGCTACAGGTGTTGGCATGTTCTAGTTCCATTTTCAAGAGGTATATGCCCTCCAGCATAAGGGCCTGACTAGTCATCCAAAGGGCTAAATGCCTTATTGATGCAAAACCATTGGTTACTCTTTGACCAGAAATATACTTAACTGCTTAAATATATACGTATGTGTATATATATATATATATATATATATATATATATATATAAATACATCCATACAGGCTATCCCAGAAGTAACTATTTCAGTGAAATGGGACAATTCTTTTAAAAAACTCACTTTTATTTATGTTTATCATACTTAATATGTGTTAAAAGTGTATAAATTTTTTATTTTGTTCAGAATGTAATTTTTATAATTATTTTTATAATTTTATTTTCATTCATGTTGGATCCCGCTTATCTGTCCGCAACAGCTTTTCATCAATTTGGTTGCAATCATTTTCTCTACCTCCGTCCCAAAGACGGAGCAGCAATTTAACTGAACTTAACCCATTCATTACTATATTTCTGACCAAAATACACCCCTTATGTGTTTCAATTATTTTCTAACGTAATCATAAATTTAGTCTGGTTTCATTAACAACTATAACTTTTTTATTTATCAATATATTAATCTGATTTTTGGAAGATAATTTAATGAAATATTCTCAACCAATTCTATACTATAATTTTTGTCACTCTAATTGCAGGTAGATACAGGTAAATTCAACAAAATATAAAATTATTAAAATTTTGTTCAAACATCGCTATAGAAAATGGGTAATTAGCTAATATTCAATTGGGTATACAACAAAATTTTACAATAGAATTTGTTAGTCTGGGTAACTTTCTGATACCCATAATAATATTTATGGCAAAATAGTCTTAATTTCATTTAAGGTTGTGGGAAACCACAAACTATCCTTTCTTTCGCTTTGTTTAAATTCAGCGTAACGGTTCGTTTCCGCCGTAATGATTTCAAATAGGCTCATTCGAAAAAGTAAAAAGAAATAGTCTAAGGCTTTACTCTTCTGGGAAAGTCTGTGGCTTGGTCCAGTTTCTTCAGAAAATTCACCGAAAGAAACAGTTTTTAAATTTTCACTCCATTCAGGAGCCAATTCATTTTCTTTATCGCTGTCGGAGATCTCGGATTCACTGTTTTCACTTTTGGAAAATGAAACATCGGATTCATTATCAAATACCTCGTGCTTTTTTTTTTTTCAGTCATAGAGTTAGATTTATGAAGGCCTTCAGTAGAAAATCCTTCGAATTCTGACTCGCTGCTTGATATAATGAAATTCGTATCCATTTTTTGTCAGAATTACAAATTTTGAAAACACAATAGGAACAAATTTCGGAAAAAAATCTCCCAAAATTCACAGAATTAAAATTACACTTCGATTTTTGTACAAAACTGTAGTTGAACTGTTTACGAAGTATAATACGTGTTTTCACGAATGTACTAAAGAGATTTGCTCTGATATTCTCATTTAAATATCAATAGGTAAATACGGGCAGGTTTGGGCGGTTTGGTCACATTAACCAAAATTTTTTTCGGGTGGCTTTGGGCAGGTTGGTAACGAAAGGGTTAAAGAATGCATTCAGTTAGAAGTGCAAGAGCTAACTCCTGAAATGCTTCAAAATGTGTTTTGCAATGCTATGGGTAGATTTGAAATATGCAGGGATACAGACGGGGTGCATGTTGAAAAATTTCAATAAAGTTATGATCTATGACTTACAAATCTATTTGTTTTAGTAACATAATTTAATAACAAACGTAAAATTCTGTCACCTTTTTAAAAATTTGTCCAGTCTCATTGAAATAGATAGATAACACTGAGATAGCCTGTATGTATATATGTGTGTGTGTGTGTGTGTATACATATATATATATATATATATATATTATATATATATATATATATATATAAAGATATATATATATATATATATATATATGAATATATGTATAATATATATATGTATATATATATATGTATCAGCCTCGTCTGGCACCTGTGTCGGTGGCACATAAAAAGCACCCACTACACTCACGGACTGGTTGGCGTTAGGAAGGGCATCCAGCTGTAGAAACACTGCCAGATCTGACTGGCCTGGTGCAGCCTTCGGGCTTCTCAGACCCCAGTTGAACTGTCCAACCCATGCTAGCATGGTAAGCGGACGTTAAACGATGATGATGATGATGATGTATATGTATATATAGTGTGTGTGTATATATATGTTTATGTATATATATTATATATGTATATATGTGTGTGTGTATATATATATAAATATGTATATATATATATATATATATGTGTGTGTGTGTGTATGTATATATATATATATATATATATATATATATTATATATATATATATATATATGTATGTATGTATGTATATGTATATATATATATGTATATATACCAGAAACATTTCCAAAGACTCCAGATTTTTGAAGCCACACTCTAAAAGGTCAGGTGACTTACAATAATGTTCTCTTTATTTCTTTTATTTCCTTTCCGGCCATACACAAATAGTCATCTCAGAATCGTATTTCTATTTTTTCCTAGAAACTAATCTTCTGTTATAAATTTAAAACAAAAATACAAAAAAAAAAAAAAGAGAGAGAGAGAGAGAAAGAGTTGATTAAGAATTTGAGACAAATTTTGATTTCAATTAATTTCTGTATAAATTCCTTTATCGGGGTTTTTATTTCTTGGTAAATGATTTTAGTTTTGTTATTCCAACTGAGTGTTTAAAATGATGAACCTTTGAAAGCAACAATATTTTATCTGGTAATTTATGGGAATTATAAGTTTTTCACCCTTTTCATACCAACCTGATTCCATTCCACAAAAATTCCTGTTTTCCTTCAACAGCAAAATGGCAACAAAAGGTTTGAAATCAAAATTTAATGTTCATTTATGTTTCCAAACAACAAACTTAGGAGACCTATTGAGTCAAGTACATGAACATCGAAATAAATATCAATGGAAATAGGAGTTGTGATACCAGTGCCGGTGGCACGTAAAAAGCACCATCCGAATGTGGCCGATGCCAGCGCCACCTTGACTGGCTTCTGTGTTGGTGGCACGTAAAAAGCACCATCCGAACGTGGCCGATGCCAGCGCTGCATTGACTGGCTTCCCTGCTGGTGGCACGTTATAAGCACCAACCGATCGTGGCTGCTGCCAGACTCCCCTGGCACCTGTGCCGGTGGCACGTAAAAAGCACCCACTACACTCACGGAGTGGTTGGCATTAGGAAGGGCATCCAGCTATAGAAACATTGCCAGATCAGACTGGAGCCTGGTGCAGCCTCCTGGCTTCCCAGACCCCGGTCGAACCGTCCAACCCATGCTAGCACGGAAAAAGGACGTTAAACGATGATGATGATGATGATGAAACTTAGTTTACCAAATTTCCTTGTTTCCAAACTCAATTAAAAGAAAGGCAGTGCATTCCAACAGAAATCTGACAACAAAAATGATGGCCCTTTCGATATCAGCCTGTCTTAGACAACCCTTCCCTTGGTTCTATGATGCAAACTTGCTGTTTCATAGTGATCTTAATTATAATCTTTCATTAAAATTTCATGTTAATTTTGTTCCAACACCAACTCAATTATGGCAATGTTCTTTTACTAATTCCTTCATTATCAATGGAAATTGTAGCCGTGATACCAGTGCCAGTGGCACGTAAGCGAACCATCTGAACATGGCCGTTGCCAGCACCGCCCCGACGGGCCTCCGTGCCGGTGGCACATAAAAAGCACCATCCGATCGTGGCTGTTTGCCAGTCTCACCTGGCCCCCGTGCCAGTGGCACATAAAAAGCACCATCCGACCGTAGCCGTTGCCAGCCTCGCCTGGCCCCTGTGCTGGTGGCACGTAAAAAGCACCATCCGATCATGACCATTGCTAGCCTCACCTGGCCCCCATGCCGGTGGCATGTAAAACGCACCATCCGACTGTGGCCGTTTGCCAGCCCCATCTGGCACCTGTGTCGGTGACACGTAAAAAGCACCCACTATACACTCACGGAGTTGGCGTTAGGAAGGGCATCCAGCCGTAGAATCATTGCCAGATCAGACTGGGCCTGGTGCAGCCTTCTGGCTTCCCAGACCCCAGTTGAACTGTCCAACCCATGCTAGCATGGAAAGCGGACACTAAATGATGATGATGATGATGATTATTCCATTGAGACCAACCTGCCAGAGAGTAACCAGGGTTCCATGATACAAGCTTCCTGTTTTAAAGAGATCCAAATTAAAACCTTCCATCAAAATCTCAGGTTAATTTATATTCTAAGAACCAGCTTGATAACGGCAAAGCGATTTTACTCTTTTACTTGTTTCAGTCATTTGACTGCAGCCATGCTGGAGCACCACCTTTAGTTGAGCAAATCGACCCCAGGACTTATTCTTTGTAAGCCTAGTACTTATTCTATCAGTCTCTTTTGCTGAACTGCTAAGTTACGGGGACATAAACATACCACCATCAGTTGTCAAGCGACGTTGGGAGGACAAACACAGACACACAAACATATACACACACACACATATATATATATATATATATATATATATACGATGAGCTTCTTTCAGTTTCCGTCTGCCAAATCCACTTACAAAGCTTTGGTCAGCCTGAGGCTATAGTAGAAGACACTTGCCCAAGGCGCCACACAGTGGGACTGAACCCGGAACCATGTGGTTCATAAGCAAGCTACTTACCACACAGCCACTCCTAAGCCTATAGCTACTTACTTACACAGCCACTCCTATGCCTATATGGTAAATATCTTTTTAACTTACGTTTTATTTTTGGTGCGGCCCCCTAAGAAGATCCCGGTTTATCATGTCTAGATTTAAAAAACATTGAGCGTGCAGTCCTCAAGCATCCTTCAAATGGTCCACCCTCTATAAATATAACAAATTTTTTTTTTGATCAACTTGTGTTATACTTTTGTTGCTGCAGCCCCCTAATTTTCTTTTACAAACTTGTGTTTTATTTTTGTTGGTGCACCCCCTTAAAAAAATCCAGATTTTTTATTGAGCCCAGACATTAAAAGCATTGAGCATGCAAACCTCAAGTATCCTTCCAGTGGCCCTCAACAGTACTCCTCCTTTAAATCTAATGAATTTCTGTTCTATATTTAAGAGACGAGGAATTATTTACATTATTTACATTCAACGGATATTTGTCCTCATCTTGTTTGTTGTTAACACAACGTTTCAGCTGATATACCCTCCAGCCTTCATCAGGTGTCTTGGGGAAATTTCGAACCTGGGTTCTCATTCCTAAGGGTCTTGTTTGTTGTTAACACAATGTTTCAGCTTATATACCCTCCTGCCTTCTTCAGGAGTCTTAGGAATGAGAACTCAGGTTTGAAATTTCCCTAAGACACCTGATGAAGGCTGGAGGGTATATCAGCCGAAACGTGTTAACAACAAACAAGATGAGGACAAATATCTGTCGAATGTAAATAATGTATAATGAATTTCTCTTTTACCAGCTTGTGTTTTACTATTACTAAAAAAATCCCGATTTTTGATTGAGCCCAGAAATTAAAAGCATTCAGCATGCAGCCCTCAATCATCCTTCCAGTGGCCCTCAACAGTACTCCACCTACAAATATAATGAACTTCTCTTTTACCAGCTTGTTTTACCATTACTGGTGCAGCCTCCTCAAAAAGTCCAGGTTTTTTCTTAAGCCCAGATATTAAAAACACCGAGCATGCAACCCTCAAGAATCCTTCCAGTGGCCCTCGATGCCCTTCCTATAATAAATATATTAAATTTTTTTTTGAATCAACATAATTTTCTTTATTTATGCTTTACTGCTTAAGGTGCACGGCCCCTAAAAGAAAATCAAGATTTGGGATCTGGCCCAGATATTAAAAAAGATTGAAAATCACAGAATTCAACACAGGATTGAAGGTGGTACGAATGGCTGAAACCAGGAACTAAAGACAAAATGGGTGCAAAATGGATCAGAAAATCATTAGCCCTTACTTGTTAGTTGTGTTTAATCTTCATTAAGAATCCAATCCATATGCAACTTAAATAGAAGAGAGAGGAAATAAAACTGTGAAACTGTTGCTGTTTTCATCGAGACATCTTTTTTAAAATATCTGTAAAAGACAGAAAGAAAGGACTGTGTCTTTTAGGAGGAAAAAGGTGAGAATAATGGTAAAGTCTCAGAGTATAGAAGCTTCAGTGTCTTATGTCCTCAGTCTCACCAAAACCTTAAGAGTGGACTTCATTGACAGAAGCTCAGAGAAGCCTATACACACACACACATATATATGTGCATATACATAAATATATATATACATACATATACATGCACACACATATACTCACATGTATACACACATATATATATATATATATATATATATATATATATATATAATATATATATATATATGTATCATCATCATATATGTATGTATATATATATATATATTTATATGTATGTATGTAGTATGTATATATATATATAAATATAGATATAAAATCGCTATTTTTCGTGGAAAATAGCGATTTTGACGTTTATATCTAGCATATTGACCGTCCACTTTTAGTGGTCAGTCCTTTAAATTTTGTATGTAAAAAATATTTTAATCTTCGGATTTTTTTAATATGCTAGGCCACTGGTTTTAATTGATTAATATCAATTTCTACCCTTATTCAATTTTATATATATATATATACTTTATTAATAAAGCTGCAAAAGCATCACAAAAACTGTTACTCAGAGTTTCACATTCCCATTTGTTAGTTAGTTAGTTAGTTAATTTGGCTCAAAAGCAAATAGCAAGGCCATGTAGGGGGACATGGAGTTAAGTACAGGGTGGTGTTCATGTAAAGAGTTCAGGCCACTTGAGGTCAAGGGAGACTTTGAACAAAGCGGTCGTCGGCATCTTCACCATCTCGTCTGGCAGCTTGTTCCACGGATCCGCAACCCAGACGGAGAAAGCTCCTCTCCTTCGATTGAGATGAAATCGTCGCAGGTAGAGCTTTTCGGAATGACCCCGCAGCCGACGCTCTGGAGCAGGAGTGAAGAACAGCTCTTTCGAGAGGTTACACTTTCCGCTTATGATGTTGTGGGCGAGAATGAGATCACCACGGCGGCGCGTTTTTCAAGAGAATAAAGGACGAGCGTCCTCAGCCTTTTTTGTAGGACAAATTTTTGAGACCATGAACCATGCGGGTAGCCAGCTTCTGGACTCTTTCGAGATGCTGTATGTCTTTGAGGAGATAAGGAGAAGAGGCTTGAATCCCGTACTCCAATATGGGTCTCACCAGCGTGACATAGAGTGGTAGGAATATGGCTGCTGTGAGCATTCCGAATGACCGTCGAATCAAGAACAGAATTCCGCGTGCTTTGTTGGCAGCATGGACGCACTGGGCCGAAGGCGAAAAGGAGGAATCCACCAAGATACCCAGGTCCTTTACCTGATCGGTTCTCTCCAGCAGCAGACGACCCGGCTCAAAATCAAGTTGAGTTGCAGGAGGAGAGCCAACAGGCAGATGACAGCACTTTGACACGTTCAGACACAGGTCCCATTCGTTAGACCACTTCCAAATTTGGTGGAGGCATCGACAAAGATCCTCTATATCACCGCGAGGAGCGACCAGTTTGATATCGTCGGCAAATAGAAGTGTGTGTTGCGTGAGGTCGTCGGGCAAGTCATTTATGAAGACTAAGAACAATAAGGGCCCAAGCACTGAACCTTGAGGCACGCCACTGCTCGCACTGGAGACGTCGGACCGCGAACCATTAACTTGGACTTGGAAGGAGCGATCTGAGAGGAAGGCACCAACCCATCGTACAATATCCGGATGGAAACTATATGCTTGAAGGTTGACAAGTAATAGGCGGTGGTTTACCGAGTCAAAAGCTTTGGCAAAGTCCAATAAAACGATGTCAACAGCATCACTATCATCGAGGATGCGTGTCACCAATTCTTCCATTACCAGTAAGTTGGTCAAGCATGATCTCTTCGGCACGAAGCCGTGTTGGGAATCAGAGATAGAGGCTGTGTTTTGGAGGTGGAGCATCATACTTTTCTTAAGGATGGTTTCGAACATCTTGCTGATTATTGATGTAAGGGAAACCGGTCGGTAGTTAAGCGGGTCTTCGCGGCTCCCTTTCTTGAAAATTGGGCAGATTATCGCTGTTCTCCAGTCCGCAGGTATAACACCCGTCGCCAATGACATATTGAATAGACGTGTTAAGGGCTCGCAGATGACCGGAGCCAACGCTTTGATAACCTGTGGGTGTATGCCGTCAGGGTCGTGACCCTTGGGCAGTTTCGGTTGAGAATGAAACAAAAAATAAGGTATATGTATAAATATTTAATTATTACGTTGTCAAGTATGAAATTTGTAGAAAAGAGAAAAAAAAGTCTGCTAATGTTTTATAAATACAAGGAACAGTTTTATTCATCAAAGTATGCACTGATATTGTCAATACATTTTTGCCATTTCAGTGGTAGCTTGTCCAGGCTGGAACTGTAAAAGCCTGGCAATCTAGAGTCAATAAAATTTTGGAAGGCATCGACGAAATTAAATCTTTTCCGTATCAAAAAGTTATCCAAATCCTGGAAGAAGTGGTAGTCAGTGGGGGCAAGATCAGGTGAGTATGATGGATGACGGAGAACTTCCAACTCCAACTCCTGTAGTTTTGCCAATGTTATTTTTGCAATGTTTGGTCTGGCGTTGTCTTGCAATAAAATAGGAGTGGATCTGTTGACTAATCTAGGCTGCTTTTTTGTAAGTTTCTGCATTATTTGGTCCAGTTGCCTGTAGTATACTTCGGCCGTGAGCCAGGTTTAATGAAATCATAATGGATCACACCTGCGCCAGACCACCAAACACACACCATCAGCTTCTTCTGAAGAATTTTGCTTTGTGGATTGTGTTTTAGTGGCTCATCTTTGTCCAGCCATTGTGCTGAACATTTACGGTTGTTGTACTGGATCCATTTTTTATCACATGTTACAATTCGATTCAAAAATGATACATTTTTGTGACGAGAAAGTAGCATAATGCAGGCTTCCAAACATTGCTGTTTCTGATTTTCATTGAGTTCATGTGGAACCCAACTATCCAACTTTTTCACTTTACCAATTTGAACTAGTTGAGTCAATATTGTTTACTTGCTAACACCAAACAACAACAATAATTCACAGGCACTTTGAGATGGATCTGACTCAATGGTGACTTTCAGTTTGTCATTATCCACCTTGTTTCTAGTTGACCATGTTGCTCATTTGTGAAGTCAAAGTTAGCAGAACGAAATTTTGTAAACCAATTTGATACTGTCTGCTGTGCAATAATATTACAATGAAATACTCCATTAATATAGCAAGCTGTCTGTGATGTATTTCCAAGAAAGAACTCATATTTCAAAACTGTACAAATTTCCGACTTATCCATCTCTAAAACAAAAATAGCAGAAAAACGATTTATAAATACTTTATAAAGTGCAAAATGAATTAGAATAAAGAAATAGATGTGTCAGCTTTCTAACAAAAAATAAACAGTGTCAAAATATAATAATGGTGCAAAATGAGCAGCAGTCAAATTTAACCATATACCTTACTACAAATTTCATACTTGACGACCTAATACATTGATAGATACACATTTGAAATTGGTTTTGTTTCATTGTCCTTTCAACTAATGGTCTTTTCAATAGCCAGTTATATGAAATTAAAATTACAATTCAAAATAATATTTAAAATCAAAGAAAACTTTAAATAAAAAATTAGCTTCAGTCGAAGGAAAAAAACCTGTATGTCCCGGGTAAATTAATTAATGGTAAAATAAATTTAAATTTAATTTAAAAGATATCTGTTTAAAATAAAAGCATTCACTAACAAAGAACATCATAAAAATACATATACATTTACTTTATACACAAATACGTAAAAACCTATACATACATATATACACAAAACATACAAAAATTGGTACATGCCTGCATATATTTACAAACAAATACAGGCAAAACATATATATAATCTTTTACTTGTTTCAGTCATTTGATTGTGGCCATGCTGGAGCACAGCATTTAGTCAAACAAATCGACCCGAGGACTTATCCTTTGTAAGCCTAGTACTTATTCTATCGGTCTCTTTTCCTGAACTGCTAAGTTACGGGGAAGTAAACACACCAGCATCGATCGGTTGTCAAGCAATGTTGGGGGGACAAACACAGACACACAAACACACACACACACACACACACACACACATATATATACATATATATATACACACACACACATATTGACGGGCTTCTTCCAGTTTCCGTCTACCAAATCCACTCACAAGGCTTTGGTCGGCCCGAGGCTATAGTAGAAGACACTTGCACAAGGTGCTACACAGTGGGACTGAACCCAGAACCATGTGGTTGGTAAGCAAGCTACTTACCACACAGCCACTCCTGCGCCTATATATATACACAAATGTATATATAGGTATCTATGTACATATATATATATATATACACATAATGCATCTCCGTGCATATTTCTAAATGTATAATTTAGTTGTTGCAAGCTAGAAAAAGAAAATCAAAAAATAACAAGTGGTGGGAGAAAGAAAAGTAGAAAAAAAATAGAAGAGTGAGGATTCAATCAGAATGCATTCAATCACACATTCTGACAGAATCCTCTTTGTGTCAACATGTACCTCCTTGCGACAAAGTAGCCTTCAATCTAATCACGATAGCCTTGGTCTGAGGACTAGCCAGTAGCATATACCTCACTCGGATTTTACCAATTCTCAGGTTCCACTTGCTATGAAACAAATGTAACCTGGATTTTCCATACTTCATTCACTCTTTCTCTCTTTCTACTCTTTTTACTTGTTTCAGTCATTTGACTGCGGCCATGCTGGAGCACCGCCTTTTAGTCAAGCAAATCGACCCCAGACTTATTCTTTGTAAGCCTAGTACTTATTCTATCGGTCTCTTTTCCTGAACTGCTAAGTTACGGGGAAGTAAACACACCAGCATCGATCGGTTGTCAAGCATGTTGGGGGGACAAACACAGACACACAAACACACACACACATATATATATATTATATATATATATATATATATACGACAGGCTTCTTCCAGTTTCCGTCTACCAAATCCACTCACAAGGCATTGGTCGGCCCGGGGCTATAGCAGAAGACACTTGCCCAAGATGCCACGCAGTGGGACTGAACCTGGAACCATGTGGTTGGTTAGCAAGCAACTTACCACACAGCCACTCCTGCGCCTATATATATATATATATATAGAAATACAATAAAAGGCTTCCAAATAAGGAAGTGTTTTGCTAGAACACAAAAAGGGATAAATTCATGAAAGGAATGACAATTAAAATTTATCCCTTTTTGTGTTCTAGCACACCGCTTCCTTATTTGGAAGCCTTTTATGTATTTCTATATGAATAATATATAGTCTAATGACTAATTCGTCTTTTATGCTAGGCCACTGGTAATAATAATTTATTATGTTTATATATATATATCGAAATCGAATTGAACCAGCCAGGATCCCTGGTCTGGTGGTACGTAAAAAGCACTATCCGACTCGTGGCCAATGCCAGCACCGCCTCGACTGTCTTCCGTGCCGGTGGCACATAAAATACACCGATCCAACCGTGGCCGTTGCCAGCCTCGCCTGGCACCTGTGCAGGTGGCATGTAAAAAGCACCCACTACACTCACGGAGTGGTTGGCGTTAGGAAGGGCATCCAGCTGTAGAAACATTGCCAGATTAGACTGGAGCCTGGTGCAGCCTTCTGGCTTCCCAGATCCCCGGTCGAACCGTCCAACCCATGCTAGCATGGAGAACGGACGTTAAACGATGATGATGATGATGATATATATACCGGAGTAAACACATAAATGTGAAACAAGGTGGAAAAAGAGTACTCAAATACCAGTGGTAGAGTAATATGTTTTATTTAAAGCAGCAGAAAATTCAACAAAACCTGTTACTCTGAGTTTTACATTCCCGTTCATCGGACAGTTTTTGCTAGAAAAAACTGTCCGATGAACGGCAACGGGAAACTCAGAGTAACAGGTTTTGTTGAATTTTCTGCTGCTTCAAATAAAGTATATATATATATAATTTCAACAATTGAGGGTAAAATTAATTAATTATTAATCAATTTCACCAAGTATTCAGTATGCAAAGGGACCATTTAAGGCGAATTCAAATTATTACAATATATAAAAGGGTTTAGTAAAATAAATTACTTTGCCACATACTGAACTCATTAGAAATAGCAGCCAAAAAAAATTTTTTTTAAACTATTTCTAATACTTAAAGAAATTTATTTTACTAAGCCCTTTTATATATTGTAATAATTTGAATTCGCCTTAAATGGTCCCTTTGCATACTGAATACTTGGTGAAATTGATTAATAATTAATTAATTTTACCCTCAATTGTTGAAATTATAATTCATCTCTCTCTATTTAATACTTCGGATTTTTTTACCGATAAAACATGGTGTTTACTGATTTTAACCCACGCTGGTGGAAAGGGGAGAGCAGAAATTCTTCGCTTGCACATTTCGAATTTGTTGGCACTGATAGTTCGAGCAGATCTTCAGAAGCGATAAGAAGCTGAAAGGGTATGCTCCCACTTTCAGTGTTTCCAGATCCGAACCAAGGAGTTCTGAGCTGACGAAAGAAGTGTCGTTTTGACTAATCTAGAAACGTACGTTCTCAAATAACCTTTGCATTTGATTTTTTAATGTCTTTACCCCCATGCTTTCGTGAGTTGAATTGAGCAAACACTATATATGAGAGAGATTTTCTTTAAGTATTAGAAATAGTTTAAAAAAAATTTTTTTTGGCTGCTATTTCTAATGAGTTCGGTATGTGGCAAAGTAATTTATTTTACTAAGCCCTTTTATATATATATATATATATATATATATACACACACACGCACATATCTGTAAATATAATATGTGACAATTATTTGGTAGCCATGATAAAACTCCGAGTTTCGGATATTGGGGCAGAAACCCACACAGGCATCTCTTCAGTTATTGGGCCATTGAAAAACAAATGCTGCTATACATTTTGCCTGGCATGCTAATAATTCTGCTATAATAATAATAATAGGTACAAGGGCTGAAATTTTGAAGGAGGGGTGCCAGTTGATTAGATTGGCCCAGTATGCAACTGGTACTTAATTTATCAATCCCAAAAGGATGAAAGGCAATCTCGACCTTGGCGGAATTTGAACTCAGAACATAAAGATAGACGAAATACTGCTGAGCATTTCGCCCAGCGTGTTAATGACTCTGCCTGCATGCTGCCATAATCATAATAATGGTAATAATAATAATAATAATAACAACAATAATACTATATTCTGATGCAGTACCAGGCAGTGGCTCTCGTGGCTTCTGATCTTAACTGATTGAAAGTGTTATCATGTACATTGTTTTGTCTTGGTATAAAAGATGGACTACAGCAAATATTCTGTTCATTACCACAGATTTGCTTGTCAGTTGTTTGACCTTCACCAGTTGAGCATGTCCCTTGGTGGCTGACGATATGTGCATCTCTGATCACGAGCAGAAGTAGTGGGGGAGCACCATATCCATGTGTTGAGAAAGATTCTTTGGGGTTTGAATAATTCACCTCTGGAAACATGGGTGTTTCATTCAACAACCTAAAGCAACCCTTATTCAGGGACCTTTTGACCTGAAGAAAATTCTAACTGGGGCCCACCTGCAAGGTCATGTGCTGTTTATATTGATATAAGATCACCATGTCGTGCACATATGGTTGTGATGCATGTGCCTAGTGTACCTTTATCAGACGGGTAGTCATGATGGGTATATTGGGCTTCATATATTTTACCCCAGTGTCACTTTGATGGCATGCACTGCTCTCTCATTCAATAATAATAATAATGGTAATAAATAGTATTGCTGTCACCATTGCTGTGAGAGGAACAATATTTGTGGAATAATGGTAAGAAGAACAGTAACAACACCACCAAAGAAACTACAATAGCACTACCACCCCACACTAACAATACTTCCACCACAAACAAGGAGTACTGAGTCAACACCACCATGCTTCCACCATCACCATGGCCACCACCACTCCTATAGCTGTCACCACCACTACCACCTCCTATACTGCTAAAAACATATGCTTTTCAGAATTACTATTCCAAAATGCCAATTAACACCGAAATTACCACTACCTCTGGCACCATCACTACCACTGAAACCACCAACACCAGCACCACCAAGAACTACTACACCAGCGATACCAGCTGCATCACCACTATCACTACAACCAACACTATGACCACCTACACTACCAACACTACCGCCTACACCACTATTAACAGCTTACCTGTACTAACACTTGCGACGCTGCCAATACCATGATCACAACTACCTATATCAATACCACAATACATAACCACCTACAAATACCTGTATAACCATCACTACCACCACCACAACAAACACAACTACCACAACTATCACCACCACTGCCTCCACTTCAAACATGACTGCTGCCACAATCACCACCAACACTACTAACATCAATACCAATAACACCACCACCAACACCACCACCTCCACCATGACTGCCACCACAAACACCACCACCACCGTCACAGCCAACAATCACCACTACCACCAACACTACAAACAAACACTACCACCACCACTGCCAACAAACACTAATACCACTAAAACAACCACTGCCACCATCACTACAACAATCACCACCACCACCACCAACACTACAAACAAACACTACCACCACCAGCACCACCACTGCCAACAAACACTACCACCAACACCACTACTATCACTGCAAACAACCACTATCACCACCACCACCACCACAAACAACCACTACCATCATCATCACTACCACCACCACCACCACAAAAAAACAAACGCTACCACCACCACTGCCAACAAACACTAATACCACTAAAATAACCACTGCCACCATCACTACAACAATCACCACCACCACCACTGCCAACAATCACTACCACCAACACCACTACTATCACTGCAAACAACCACTATCGCCATCACCACCACCACCACAAACAACCACTACCATCACGACGACCACCACCACCACCAACACCACAAAAAAAACAAACGCTACCACCAACACCACTACTATCACTGCAAACAACCACTACCACTATCACCACCACCACCACAAACAACCACTACCATCATCATCACTACCACCACCACCACCACCACAAAAAAACAAACACTACCACCAACACCACTACTATCACTGCAAACAACCACTACCATCGCTATCACCACCACCACCACCACAAAAAAACAAACGCTACCACCAACACCACCGCAAACAATACCAACAATCACATTAAGTCATTATTGGTTGGGAAGCTGGAAATTTCTGCATCCATCAGTGTTGCGATTTCGAAAAGAGATGCCGTCAGCAATATAATCGACAATCCTCGTGAGGATCGTGACACAGTTTTGCAGATAAACAACATGACAGCTTTTAATTAAATCGATGTACCTACCACCGTTCCTCGGCAGAAAATTGGTTTCCATGGGTCGGCGCGGGGAAGCGTGGATGCTGTTTTAATTATTTTTGTTATACAGTATATATGTATATATATATAATATATATAGGCATGGGCGTGGCTGTGTGGTAAGAGGTTTGCTTCCTGACCACATGGTTATTGGTTCAGTCCCACTGTGTGGCACCTTGGGTAAGTGTCTTCTATTATAGCCTCGAGCTGACAAAAGAGAGGCTTTGATAGGCAGGAACTGAAAGAAGCCCATCATGTGTGTATATATATATATATATATATATAAATGTGTGTGTAGGTGTGTGTGTATATATGTGTATATTATATATACATGTATGTGTGTGTGTATTATATACATAATATATATATATATATATACATATTGTATATATATATATATATAGCATATATATATATATAATAATATATACATATATATATATATAATATCTATACATATATATATATATAGTATATAGGGATGTATATATATATATATATAATATATATACATATATATATTTATAATATATATCAATTATATATATATAATCATATATACATATATATATATATATATATATATCTATATATATATATTATATATTAAGTAGGTGAAGAATTATCCTATGTTAATCGTCAGCATGGAAAATTCGTTTCACCGAAACCTGGGTAGCAAATTCACGTCAGAAAACACGGTTGAAGCGACCTGTCAAGGGTAGAAAACTCCCGGGTTCATTGTAGAAATTTGTGTGTTGCATATGAATAAATGTGTCGAGAGTAAAGGAATTTTGTTAACATCTTCGTTCGACTCCATTCTTTCATTTATTCATATATATATATATATATACATCATCATCATCATCATCATTGTTTAGCGTCCGCTTTCCATGCTAGCATGGGTTGGACGGGTCAACTGGGGTCTGTGAAGCTGGAAGGCTTCGTCAGGCCCAGTCAGATCTGGCAGTGTTTCTACGGCTGGATGCCCTTCCTAACGCCCATATATATATATATATATATATATATATATATATATAAGGGGAAAGTTTACAAAAATATACAAAAGACGAAGACAGGTGTTGTACAAACAAACAAATGTATTAGTATAGCGCTCAGGAATAGAAAAAGTCTTTTACATTTCGAGCCTACGCTCTTCCACAGAAAGATACACAGAAAGAAACAAGGAGAGAAAAAAATGTATGTATATGTATATAAATCTATATGTATATGTATATATATATACATGTATGTATATGTATATAAATCTATATGTATGTATATAAATATTTATATTCAGTGATAGAATGCTTGCTTGCCATGAGGCAGCCCAGGTTCATTTCCTGGCTGATGCACTCTGGTTTTTAGGGTGCAGAAGTGGCTGTGTGGTAAGAAGCTTGCTTCTCAACCACATGGTTCCGGGTTCAGTCCCACTGCATGTCACCTTGGGTAAGAGTCTTCCACAATAGCTTCAGACCGACCAAATCCTTCAGGTTGCCACAAGAAACCTTAGATGCCAAGAAGCTAGCAGTGTCTTAGAATACTGTATTCTAGCAGTCCCCAACAATATTTTTTTTCTGGAGCAACACAAAACTAGATTTTATGCCTATTTCCTCTATCTATTTGTTGAAATCTTTAGGAAATATTATTATTTTTATCATTCAGGGGTGAGCTGGTAGAATTGTTAGCACACTGGGCAAGGTGCTTTGCAGTATTTTGCCTGAATTTATGTTTTGAGTTCAAATTCCACTGAGGTCAACTTTACTTTACATCCTTTCAGGGTCAATAAATTAAATACCAGTGTAACACCAGGGCCGATGTAATCAACTAGTCCCCTCCCCAAAAATTTCAGGCCTTGTGCCTTTTGTAGAAGGGATTATTATTATTATTATTATTGAGAGAGCGGTACATGCCATCAAAGTGACACTGGGGTACAAATATACAAAGCCCATATACCCATCATGACTACCCGTCTGGATAAGGGTACACTAGGCACATGCATCACAACCATATGCGTGCGACATGGTAATCACATATCAAGATAAACAGCGCATGACCTTGCAGGTGGGGCCCAGTTAGAATTTTCTTCTGGTCAAGTAGCCCATCCCTCTCAAAAAGACCCCGAATAAGGGTTGTTTAAAGATTTTGAACCAAACACCAATGTTTCCAGAGGTGAATTATTCAAACCCCAAAGAATGCCTCTCAACACATGGCTACGATGCTCCCCCACTACTTCTGCTCGTGATCAGAGATGCACATATCGTCAGCCACTAAGGGACTTGGTCAAATGGTTATGGTCAAACAACTGACAAGCAAATCTGTGGTATTGAGCAGAATATTTTGCTGTAGCCCATCTTTTATACCAAGACAAAACAATGTACATGATAACACTTCAAATCAGTTAAGATCAGAAGCCACGAGAGCCACTGCCTAGTACTGCATCTATTATTATTATTTTCATTATTATTTCCTATCCCTTATGTAAATCTCCACACAAACTGTTGTCTGTTCATGTAATGTCCCTCATCATT